>NC_087162.1:10162500-10462500 GCF_035594125.1 Scylla paramamosain | reverse complement strand
AAAAAAGTACATGTACAACTTTTGGTATCGTGTCATCAAAGCTAATTATGGGGAGAGAGCTAAATTAGCTTATGAAGATACTGACAGTTTCATTTTCAGTCTGCACATACCTACAAACTTAAATGATGAACTGAAACATGGACCCATGGCAAATTTTCTCGACACCAGTAACTTTGCTTCAGATCACCCGTGTTTTAATGGGGAGCGGAAGGGTCAACTAGGCTTGCTGAAATCTGAAACCGGATCCACGCTCATCAAAGAGGCGATTATATTAAAGCCAAAGATGTATTCGCTGCTGTTGGAAGATGACAAGCAAGTATCTCGAGGTAAAGGCATTCCAACTCACCTTCAGCAAAATATATTGCATCGGCAGTATAGGGAAACACTTAATAATGTCGCATGTGGGATGGTAGATTGCTATAATATCAGGAATGTGAAAGGACAAATTTGTACCACTCGTATGCGAAAGCGTACGTTGTCACATTTTGACGACAAGCGCTTTCACGTCGATGGCTACACCTCAAGGGCGTATTATCACCCCGACAATGATCCGCGGGAAAGAGATGTGGAGAATGAGATGGAAGAGGAGGCGGCGGTGGATGTGGGGGAGGTGGAGGTGGATGAGGAAGAGGAGGAGGAGGAGGAGGAGGAGGAGGTGGAAGAGGAAGAAGGGGATGGGGAGGGGGAGGATGGGATAATGAGTGGTCTGTGGCGTGATCGGGAGAGACTTTCCACGACATTATTCACATCGTGATTAAGGGGTAGAGAAAGAGGGGACGCAGCTGCTAGCAGACGCCCTTCATGTAATGTAAAAAAAAAAAACATTTGCACTGACCACGTAGGCTAAGGAAGAGGGGGAGGTGAAGGATGGGCTAATGAGTGGGCTGTGACGTGATCGGGAGTGGCCTTCCATGACATTATTCACGTCATAATTAAGGGTTGAGAGAGACCGCGGCCGCTAGCAGCTGCCATTCATGTAATGTAAGAACATTTGTTTTGAGTGTGGGGTTAAGGAGAGGAATGAAAGGGGATTTTGTTCATGTACTGTAAGGACATTTGTACTGTCCACGTGGGATAAGGAGGATGAGGAGGAGGAGGTAATGTAAGAACATTTGTACTTTGGTAGGTTAAGGAGAGGGAGGAGGAGGTTGAGGAAGAGGTGTGGGTCGGGGGAGATCCACGTCATAATTAGAAGGCAGGGATGAGGATGCAGCTGGGAGTTTAGTTATGCTGTTACCTACATGACCATGTAAATAAAGGTTAAGCAATAAATACTGTAAACATATCGTAGCGTCTTTTAGTAACCCTCTGAACTTAACATGGACAAGACATTTAGCGAAGAGATGCTGAATCTCTTCAGATATCCTGCACGCATAATTATTGCAGGTTATACAAATTCCGGCAAAACACACCTCTGCAATAAAATTATAGAGAAATATCAGCATGGATTTAACAGAATTATCATTTGTGGCGTCTCATCGCATTCGCTGCAGCAGAATTCCCCTTTTCAAGATAAGGTTGAAGTGCATGAGAAAATTATTGATCCCGTGATGGATGATGACAGTCCATACGCCGACCCGCAAACGCACACACTCCTGATATTAGATGACAATTTCCTCACGGCTGGCAATTCTCAAACGATAGCAGAGGCTTTCACCAAAGGGACACATAAAAATTTGTCAGTTATAATGATAGCACAGAATGTCTTTTTCCCCGGAAAGTATGCTAGAACGATAACTTTAAATGCCTCACATTACATTCTTATAAAAAAACAGAGATATATATCAAATTGAATGTCTGGGAAGGCAACTTTATGGAAGGGAGCGCGCCAAACACTTTGTGGAAATTTATAAAAATGTCGTGCTTAGACGAGATCACGGTTATTTGTTGTGTGATTTATCCCCGAACGCACCCGAAGAAATTCAACTGCGCACGAATATTGTGGATGAGCCGCCCTGTGAGAAAGTCTATCTGCTATGAACGCCGTTTTGGACGAACTTTACCGGGATATGACGAATCCTGCGGCTTTAGGAGGTGTGCAAGCACTCTACAGAGAGGGGAAGAAAAGGGATAAGAATCTAACACTCCGCGATGTGAGGGCATTTCTGCAGGGCAACCGCACTTATACGCTTCACAAGCCGACACTGAAACGTTTTCCGCGACGAAAAATTCTCGCTCCTAAACCGTCCGTCATTTTAACTTGCGATTTGGCTGATTTTGCGAGGCTGCACAGACACAATGGCGGCGTCCGATACATCATGTTTTGCCTGGACGTTTTCAGCAGATACTTGAAAGTGGCAACGCTGACAAGTAAATCCGGACACAGTAGCCTGCAAGCGCTGAAAAAAGTTCTAGAGTCGGAGAGTTTTACAGGCGTGTCGCGTCTTTTTACCGATCAGGGATCCGAATTTTATAATCAAGCAGTGAAAAAATATCTAACTTTGAAAGGTATTACCTTGTATTCCAATTACTCACGTGAAACAAAGGCGAGTTTGGCAGAAAGGGTCATCCGAACCATAAAGACAAAAATATATAAATATCTCACGCAGAACAACACACTGACGTATATTAACGTCTTGCCCACCCTAATAAATACGTACAATCACACCCCACACCGCGGTTTGGGCGGCAACCAAACGCCGGCTCAGGTTCACCGCCTCCGCGAGCTGTCACAAGTCAGGAAGCAATTTAAACGAATGTATTTAAATCGGCCAAGGGGAAAGAAAGTTGTCAGTCATAAATTAGACGTGGGAGACATTGTACGCTTGCAACGTGCTTCCCGAACGCAATTTAAATTCAATAAGGGTTATACCGTCAACAATACCGAGGAGCTTTTTAAGATAAGTCGTGTGGATTACTCACATAAAATCCCTATTTATTTCATAAGGGATTTGGCGGGGGAGGACGTGACCGGCGCTTTCTACAGGGAAGAATTAATCAAGTCCTCTCTTCCCTCACATTACCAGGTCGATATATTACGATCGAAGGTCGAGCGAGGTAAGAGAAAGTACTTCGTCCGCTGGCGTGGGTATCCAGATAAATTTGACAGCTGGATAGATGCGGACGACTTAGTATAAGATATGGATGAGGAAAAACCATTGATATTGAAGTACAAGGATTTGGTTTTTCTCCTCTCGCACGTCACCCCTAAATTGCGGAAGCAGGTCTTGCAAAGTTTGAATAAGCGCGAAGTCAATTGCATCTCGGAAATATTCGCCAACTTTTTGAAGAGACGCCTGACGGACGACGATACCATCATTAACCGCCTGAAAAAATTCAAGAGTGATATTCGCACTGTAGCCTTGAAGAACACGCCCGTGTACAAGAAGAAAGCCATTCTAATCTCCAAACGAGGTGGCAGCATATTAGCCGCGTTATTCCCGATAGCCGTGTCGGCAATAACAAGTTTACTACAGATATGAAAGAATATTGTTTAGTTCCCGTCTCAGTTGCCGAGAGGTGTAAGTTTAAACCGACCGACAGCGCAACTCAGCACCGATTCACGTCAAAACAAGTCAAGAAAAAAAAAAAAACTTCACTTCCACTGCCGGCCGCCGCCCTCCCCGACACCGCCACCGTGGCGCCACCACCACCACGCGCACCTGTCAATCCACCCTTGGATGATTTGATTCGAGTTGCCGTTCCTCCTTCCTTTAGAGAATATGGTTTATCTCTCTTGAAATTATTGGAGGGTAAACCTGGGATTTCATGGGATGAGCGCGGTAACTTACTTCCACCATTTTCTGGCATAAGCGTGTTTGATCTCATACGAGTACTCGGTCACGAAAAGGGGGCCGCGAAAAGACTTTCACCCGATAAGCGTCCATTATTATCACTGCTACTTCGCATGGCGCAACTCCCCGCGGATGCCATCAGAAATACGACTCAACGAAGTAAACTGATAGGTGGTGGGGTCGGTGACATCTGGGAAGCATATTAAATGAGAAAGCTCCCCATCTTACTCTGTAAACGAGTAAGTACATCAATAATACATGAGAGCACGTGTTAGGCGCGTCAGGGGTGCAGGCCCACGGATGGATAATTGATGAGGGTTATGGTCAAAAAAAGGTTCACCCCCCCCTAACCCACATCCCCTAATAAATAATACGTTCCCAGCCCTCCATCCCTTCCCACCAACAAAGGAAAAAAAAATAACACCTGCGTCAATTTGAATGAATAAATTCTACTACGCAGAAGGTGTAATATCGACCAATACTTGCGAATAAAGGTCCGCGATGTCACATTTCCCCCTCACTCCCCTCACAGAGGGTTCAACGTGTGGATCAGCCCTCCAATTACTCGTCAAGATGAAGGTGGTCGAGGGCAAGCTGACCGATGGCATCTTCCGCGACCGCCGCTGTTATATCATTTATTCAGTAAATGCCGTCTCCACCGAACCGAGTGGGATTGCGCGGGATCTCAAAACGATTTACCCATACGAGAATACACATGCAGCTAGAAAGAGACTCTACTCGCTTCATCGGGCCACGGCAGACACGAGAGATGACCCAGGACGTATCATTATCCACGCGCCTCCCACAGGAAGCGTAAATCTCCCTCACCTGGTGGCCTGCGTGACTCAGTATGGTTGGGGCGAGGCCGTCGAGGGAAACGAGAAGGCGCGACAGGCAATCGCGACGTCGAAGGATTTGCCTTACGTGGAAGGACTCAAGATGGATACAAGCGTGAATCGACGTCAACACTTCCAGAATTGCCTGAAAAAGATTGCCCTGCTAGCCATGGCGAACGCTGAAGTAGAGCAAATTATTATCCCGGAAGGACTGGGATGTAGAGGTCGCTGCCAGGATGAGTGGAGGAATAATTACCTGCCTATGGTGGAAGGGCTGGCGCAGCGACTTCAACCTTTTGGAGTTGAAACTATTCTGGTGAGGAAGTCTGAATAACTATATCATGTAAATTTTAAAATAAAGTTGATGTGTGTTTGACAAATCGAGTATAAATGTATTCCTTAATTGGGGTGACCGTTATTATTTATTTTGATCATGGCGGGAGCAGCATATCAGACAGAAATAAATAGCCGGTGATTATGCTCGACGTCTTATTCATGACGTGACAACCATCATGACGAGAGCGTTCACACCTCCCACTCGAGCGGAATACGACTTGCTTTTTACGCAAAGCAGAGGTGGAGGTTTAGACGACATCCGGGTTTTTATTCCACCCCATTCAAGAAGAGGTGGCGGTCTATTTTCCGTTTTGAGTGGCTTTGCTAAAAGAGCAATTCCCTTTCTCATGCGCACTGTAGCACCCGAAGCGCTCCAAATGGGAAAAGGTTTATTAACAGATGTTTTAGAAGGGAAGCGACTTCGCGAATCATTAAGAAATAGAGGTGTTGCAGCCGTGAAGGGTGTGGGGGAAAGGATAGTTCGAGGCGGACGAGTAATGAAAAAGAGGAAAGTTGGAGTCGGAAAAAAAAAAAAAAAGAGAAAACCACCAACCAGGCAACTGAAAAGAAAGACTTGCTATAAAGCAGATATCTTCAATATTTAGCTTAGTCGCAAAGATGACTCATTACGGTCTGGATGTGCAGGGTGGAGCGACCTCCACCCCCCTGAGCAATTATCTGACGGCCGTGAGTGAGAACTTTCCGCGGGTGAATCGCTTGCATACCATCGAATCGTCAGTCGCTGCGAGGGGAAAGTTGGACGTATTACACGTTAATTTAGACGCAAATGCTAATAATCATGCGGGGATCAACGATCCTTACATTGAATTTAGACTGCCTGGTATTCCAGGGCAATTTTTGGATCTATCAACGCTGTCTCTAGAATTGCGAGTTAGCGCGACGAAGGCAGACGGCGCGCCACTAGACGATGACGATCACGTCGTTTTTAGTAATGGTTTGAATAATACGATGTTTAAGTCATGCGCTTGTTATTTTAACGAACAGCTTGTGGAGTCATCCTCTTTGTTCAACTATCACGCCTTCATTAAAATGATTACAACAATCCCTCAGGATAAAATTGACTCTATCGGTCGCGTCGCCTTCTACCACCGCGATTATGATGGATCAAAAGGCATAATCAATAAATTTGATGAAGACTATTTCACGGGAGGGAATAAAGACGAGAAACAAATGATGAAAGATTGTAAAACGCACGGCATTTCGATGACTGCGCCTTTGTTTTCGGATATATCAAGTCTGGACGCTTATCTGCTTGACTCTGTTGATGTGAGAATTCGATTAGAATTGGCTAACAAAACATGGATTCTTAATTCACACCAAGATGCCAGCAGTTTCAAATTTAAGCTCGAGATGGCTAAGTTATGGGTTGACCGCGTCACGCCACATCCGCCCGCCTTAGAATCGTTAAATAACTCCTTGACTCGAAATCCAATGCAATACACTTTTAATAGAACGCTCAATAAAACGTATGTGTTAGCCGCCAATCAAACGTCTTTGATTGCCGAATTACCTTTCGCGCAAATCATACCTCAAAATTTGACCATGGCAATAGTTGATATGGACAGCTTACAAGGCGTAATTGATAAGAATGGTTTATATTTTCAACATGCCGATCTGTCACATGTACATATCACCGTGAACGGGGCGACCATTTATAACGTTCGCAGCTCTTTCGGAACCGCATCACGCGTCAAAATTGTTTTACACGACCCTTGAGTCACTAGGATTGGACACAAGTAATTCCCTAACATTTGATGCATTCAATAAAGGTCGGACAGTATGTTTCTTTAACTTTGTGACGGAGGACGTGCACAATGCCATCCCTCTGGATAAATCAGGAAATCTAAGAATTAATCTGTCGTTTGCCAAGGGACGTAATCACAACCGCGTCATGATGTTTTTCGCCGACACTACTGGCGTCATAGAAATTGATCATTATCGTCACGTTCGCTGCATTGTCCGCGCATAAGCCGTCATGAATGCACGTGAAATACAGGCCGGTCTAGCAGGCATCTTGGGCGATCGAGTTTATTTTTTAGGCTGTCACGATCATCGCCATGTGACAGATCTGATAAATCTTGCCAGAAAACAGGTGAAGCCATGCGTTTTCATTCTAAATACATTGAGTGACTCAAAGACCATGGGCCACTGGATTACTGTTTATCTTAATTTTCAAAGTCAGACCATAGGCTATTACGATAGCTATAACTTGCATCCCAAATACAATTCCGCTGTCTTACATCATTTTATGCAAACTTGTCCACATATGAAAATTAGCACATTAAATTATCGACTTCAGGGGTTGAATTCCCTCGTGTGTGGCATTTATTGCATGTTCTTTTGCCTTTTACTGAGTTGGCATACATTAAAACGTGCAATGTGCATTATTCACGCCACCTTCAAAAAGCATCAATATCTAAATAATGACAAAAAAATTACTCGTATGGCATACGTAATATTTCGTAATATGCCGCATTGCATGCCGACGTTTTGCCCAGCCGGCAGCCGGGCGAGATGTCGTAACATCTGTAAAGCGGTAATAAGGTAGATTGGGGGGTGGGGTGGGGGTGGGAAAGGGGGTCAATATGGGGTAATTGCTGACGGATAAGCGTCACTTCGCCATCACCTCTCAACCCAGTCGGACGTCGAAGCCTCATCTCCAAGAATGGAGCAAGCTAACAAACGTTTCATCTTGAGAACTGCAGGTGAGTACGCCATTACCTTGCACGGCATCTGACATCTTCACCATTGTAAATTACATTAACTTTCTTTGCCAACGAATAAGAAGAGGGAGAGTGGGAGGGGAAATAAAAACTTTTCCATTGTTCTCATCGTTTTTTTTTTATTTTTTTCTTGTCTGTTACAGAACGCATCTCTTTCCGCTTTGATATCTATCTGGGCGATGCTGGGGGTAAGCGAAGCCGTGCTGACCATGAGGATGTCAATGTGGAGAAAATGTCAGAACCTGCAAAGAAGAAATTGATCTTTAGTGATGACGACATGTCGCCACTGCCGGCCAGCCCACTTCCTGACGCTCCATCAGGACAGGAGTCGCAACAGCAGCAGCCGACATCGCAGTCGATTCCGCCACCTCAGGAGTCGCTGATGCCACCTCCGACCGAAGCACAGCCGCAACGGTCAGATGAGTCGACAGTAGGCGGCAAAGAGGGTCAGGAGGTGAAGAAGAAGTCGCAGGAAAACAGAAAAAAAAAAATATTCCCCCTAACACGCCAGAGGACGACAGCACACCAAAACTCCCCGTTGCTCCAGCCGCCCCTCGTAAGAAGCGGGTTGCTAGAGTTATTAAAACTACGCCCGTCATTGACAGCGATGATGATGATCTCTTCGCCTTCAATTCGCAAATGTTTTGAATGAAAGAGATGTATTTGCCCTAATAAGCAATGAGCTGTATTTGTCCTAATAAAAATAAAATGTTCCATCGACTCTGCATAACCTTTCTAATAATAATAATAATAATAATAATAATAATAATAATAAGGTGACCATCCGGCATAAGTATTACGTCAGCCACGCCGCTGGCGGTCGGTGAAAGTGGAAGAGGCCGCCACTCCGCCCTGGCCGTCACAGACGCTTCCTCCAGGTAAAAACGATGGACAGGTAACGGAACCTCGTGAGGCTGTCGCGACGACCTTGACCATAGGGGATGTATTGAGATGTCGTAGGGAACGCGTGATGGCAAGTCTCGCCACCCAGACTGTCCAGGATCCGCGCGGGCAACTAGCGCGTTACGTCCACGTGGCGGTCCATTCTAAGCCCTCAACTTCCCGTTCCCGCCAAAAAAAAAAAAAAAAAAAAAAAAAAAAAAAAAAAAAAAAAAACTGCATGACTCCTGGCGGCGTAAGGCCGCATGGGACCTGGCGGACATCGCCTGCCACTTTCCTGACACGTGCGGTCCTCCCCCCCCACCCCATTCCCTTCCACCTGACCTTGACCATCCAGCGGTGTCAACCTTGGAATGTACTGAGGTGTCGGAGGGAACACGCAATGGTAACACTCAGTCATCCCACCCTCCAGGATTCCGTGAATGAAAGGGAAAGGGCGACTTCCATGGCAACGCCGTCAGAGTCCCCCTAACCACGCGTGTGCGTGGACGACTTCCACGTCTGGCCGCCAGTCCACACCCCCCCCCCGGGACCTCGTGTGCAGTCGCAACGACCTTGACCATATGGGGGTGGAGGATGGGTGAGGCGACTTCTATGGCAAGCGCCGTCAGAGTCCCCTAACCACGCGTGTGTGGCGGGGACTGTCCCCCCCCCCCACCTCCCCTCCCCCCTTCCACCCACTTTTCACTCAATTATTTTCCGCCCACCATCATTGATTCATTAGTCATTCCATCGTCGCCGAAGCATAAGGACGCACGCCCCCTCACCTCTTCTCCGTCAGTGTCGCCGTCACCGTCCCCCCCCCGCCTAAAAAGGCTTGCCACTGAGGTCCCCATGCAATGGGGACCTCGGTGGCAAGCCTTTTTAGGGGGGCGACCCCCATGGCAATTTCCCAACTACTGTTAGTCACCAAAGGATAAATAATATGGAAGTCAGTCAGTGTGAATCCAAAACAAAATTACTGAAAACGTGTCTTTTTAGTGTTTTACGTATAAAAACGCTAAAACGGATGCAAACCAACCAATATGAAGAAATAGAATAACATTACCAAAAAGATATATTTTCAGTGTTTTTGAGCTTTTTACCTACAAAAAATGCAAAAATGGATGGAAAGCACACTATATTAGGATACAAAAGGACATTACGAGAAACGTGTGTTTTATAGCTTCACAAGAACCAAAAGGCAATAAACGCAAAAACTCGGTTATATAGAGAAGTTTCTTACATACCAAAATGATGAAATGCATAAATAACACTTTTTATCGAGAAATATAACTACCTTGACATATTGTATACTTTGAATGTTTTTCACATTATTAGTTACGAAAATGCCAAATTACATGCGAAACTAGCTTTATCTGGGGAAAAAAAAAAGACATTACCAGAAAAGTGTCTTTTGAGTGTTTTTGAGCGTGATATGCAACAAAGCACTTAAAAGCAGAACAATCACATTACATGGGAATAAAACCAACTTTTACGAAGAACTTGCTTTTAAGTGTTTTTTAACTCCTTACACACCAAAACGCTAAAACGCATGCAAAACACACTTTATGGAGAAACAGTATAACATTACCAAAAACATGTATTTTGAGTGTTTTTGATCATGTTACCGATAAAAACGCTTAAATACATGTAAAGAACACCATGATTGTATAAAAAAAAGGACATTACGAAAGTCGTGTATTATGAGTGTTTTTAAGTTCCTTAAGTACCAAAAAGCTAAAATCCAGAAATAACACTCTTTATACTGAAAAAAAGTTTTTTTTTTCTTATTCATCTTCATAGGTACCGAGAAGCAGAAATTCTGGCAAAATTAAGGGAAATTTTGAAAAGAAATCATTATAAAAAAATAATTTTAGCTATTTTCCGTACTTATGTACCAAACCCAGAAGTGCATGCAAAGCCACCTATATGGGGAAATTACACGACTTTACCAAAAACCTATCTTTTCAGTGTTTTTCAGCAATTTCAACAATATTACTGAAAAAGTGTCTTTTTAGTGATTTACGAAGAAAAACGCTAAAACGGATGCAAACCAACCAATATGATGAAACAGAATAACATTACCAAAAAGATATAGTTTTATGTGTTTTTGAGCTTGTTACCTACATGAAATGCGGAAATGGATGGAAAGCACTCTATATTGAGAAAGAAAAGGACATTACGAGAAACGTGTATAATGAGTGTTTTATAGTTTCACAAGAACCACAAGGTAAAAATCTCAAAACCCCGTGTACATAGAGAAGTTTCTTACATACCAAAATGCTGAAACTCATGAATAACTTTTTATTGAGAAACAGAACTACCTTATCAAATGTGTGTATTAGAGAAGTTTCTCACATACCAAAATGCTGAAACTCATAAATAACACTTTTAATTATGAAACAGAACAACCTTACTAAATGCGTGAATTTTGAGTGCTTTTCACATTCTTAGTTACCAAAACTCCAAATTGCCTGCGAAACCAGCTTTGTGGGAAAAAAAATGACATTACCAGAAAAGTGTCTTTTGAGTGTTTTTGAGCGTAAATAGGCAATAAAGCACTAAAAAGCAGGGCAATCAAATTACATTGGAATAAAACCAATTTTTTACCAAGAAATTGGCTTTAAGGTTTTTCCAGCTCCTTATATACCAAACAGCTAAAACGCATGCAAAAATCACTTTATGGAGAAACAGAATAACATTACCAAAAACTTTTGGTATTTTGAGTGTTTTTGATCAAGTTATCTATAAAAACGCTTAAATACATGAAAAGAACCTTATGTTTGGGAAACGAAAAGACATTACGAGAAACGTGTATTATGAGTGTTTTTAAGTTCCTTAAGTACAAAGAAGCTAAAGCCCACAAATAACACTCTTTATTTAGAAAAAATATATAAATAAAGATATATAAAAATAGTTTTTTATTTTTTTTTTTTTTTTTTCATCTTCATAGGTACCGAGACGCCAAAATTCTGGGAAGATTCAGGGCTATTATATGATAAAAGAAAATTAACCAAAAAATTAATTTTAGTTTTTTTTCGGACTGTTATGTACCAAACCCTAAAGTGCTTGCAAAGACTCCTATATGAAGAAATTAAACGACCTTACCGGAAATCTGTCTTTTGAGTGTTTTTCAGCATGTTAGGCACCAAAACGATAAATAATAAGGAACTCACTCTCTATGGGAATGCAAAACAAAATTCCTAAAAACGTGTCTTCTCAGTGTTTTACGTAGAAAAACGCTAAAACGGATGCAAACCAACCAATATCAAGAAATAGAAAAAACATAACCAAAAAGGTATATTTTGAGTGTTTTTGAGCTTGTTACCTACAAAAAACGCGAAAATTGATGCAAAGCACTCTATATTAAGAAAAAAAAGGGGCATTGCAAGAAAAGTGGATAATGAGTGCTTTATAATACAAAAGAACCAAAAGGCAAAAACGCAAAAACTCTTCTATATGGAGAAGTTTCCTAGATACTAAAATGCTGAAACTTATTAATAACACTCTTAATTGAGAAACAGAACAACATTACTAAATGCGTGTATTTTGAGTGCTTTTCACTTTCACAGTTACCAAATATCAAATTTCATGCAAAACCAGCTTTATGTGAGAAAAAAATTACATTACCAGAAAAATGTCTTTTGAATGTTTTTGAGCGTGATAGGCAATAAAGCACTATAAAGCACATGTTAGGCACCATTGCCTAGGAATAAAACCAATTTTTACCAAGAACTTGCCTTTAAGTGTTTTTTAGCTCCTTACATACCAAAACGCTAAAACGCATGCAAAACACTCCTTTATGGAGAAGCAGAATAATATTACCAACAACATGTGTTTTAAGTGTTTTTGATCACGTTACCTATAAAAACGCTTAAATACATGCAAAGAACTCTATGTTTATGAAACGAAAGGACATAACGAGAAACGTGTATTATGTGTTTTTAAGTTCCTTAAGTACCAAAACGTTAAAACCCAAAAAATAACACACTTTAGAGAGAGAAAAAAATAAATAGATAAATAAAAAAAGATTTTTGTTATTGATGTTCATAGTTACCAAGATGCCAAAATTCTGCCAAAATTCAGGGAAATTATGTGGAAAAAAGAACATTAACGAAAAAATGAATTTTAAGCTTTTTTTTCTTAGTTTTGTACCAAATTCGTAAAATGTATGCAAAGCCATCTATATGGGGAAATTAAGCGACTTTACAAGAAAGCGGTCTTTTGAATGTTTTTTCCACATGTTAGGCACCAAAACGATAAATAATATGAAAGTCACTCTATATGCAATTCCAAAACAAAATTACTGAAAACAAGTCTTTTTAAAGTTTAACGTAGAAAAACGCTAAAATGGATGCAAACCAGCCAATATGAAGAAATAGAATAACATTACCAAAAAGGTATATTTTGAGTGTTTTTAAGCTTTTTACATAAAAAAAAACGCGAAAATGGATGCAAAGCACTCTATATTAGGAAAAAAAACGAAAGGACATAACGAAAATTGTGTATAATGAGTGTTTTATAGTTTCACAAGAATCACAAGGCAAAAACGCAAAAACTCGTGTGTATGGAAAAGTTTCTAAGATAGCAAAATGCTGAAATTCATGAATTAATTAAGAAACTCTTAATTAAGAAACAGAACGACCTTATTAAATGCGTGTATTTTGAGTGTTTTTCACATTCTTAGTTACCAAAACCCCAAATTCCATGCGAAAGTAGCTTTATGTGAAAAAAATGACATTACCAGAAAAGTGACTTTTGAGGGTTTTTGAGCGTGTTAGGCAATAAAGCACTAAAAAGCAAAGAAATCACATTTCATAGGAATAAAAACAACTTTTACCAAAAACTTCCCTTTAAGTGTTTTTGAGCTCCTTACATACGGAAATGCTAAAACGCAGGCAAAACACCTTTTATGGAGAAACAGAATAACATTACCAAAAAACGTATTTTCAGTGTTTTTGATCATGTTATCTATAAAAACGCTTAAATACACGCAAAGAACCTAATGCTTTGAAAACGAAAGTAAATTACGAGAAACATGTCTTATGAGTGTTTTTAAGTTCCTTAAGTACAAAAAAGCTACAACCCACGAATAACACTCTTTATTTAGAAAAAAAAATAAATAAAAAAAAATAAAAAAAATTGGAATATTTTTTTTTTTTTTTATTCATCTTCATAGGTACCGAGATGCCAAAATTCTGGGAAAATTCAGGGCAATTATATGATAAAAGAATATTATCAAAAAAGTTAATTTTACCTTTTTTTTCGGACTTATATACCAAACCCTAAAGTGCATGCAAAGCCACCTATATGAGGAAATTAAACGACCTTATCAGAAATCTGTCTTTTGAGTGTTGTTCAGCATATTAGGCATCAAAACGATAAATAATAAGGAACTCACTCAATATTGGAATCGAAAACAAAATTAATGAAAACGTGTCTTCTCAGTGTTTTATGTAGAAAAACGCTAAACCGGATGAAAACCAACCAATATAAAGAAATAGAAAAACATTATGAAAAAGGTATATTTTGAGTGTTTTTGAGCTTGTTACCTACAAAAAACGCGAAAATTGATGGAAAGCTTTCTATATTAAGAAAAAAAAATAGCATTGCAAGAAAAGTGTATAATGAGTGTTTTATAGTTCAAAAGAACCAAAAGGCAAAAAACGCAAAAACTCTTGTATATGGAGAAGTTTCTTACATTCCAAAATGCTGAAACTCTGGAATAACATTTTTAATTTAGAAACAGAACTATCTTACCAAATGTGAGTATTTTGAGTGTTTTTCACATTCTTAGTTACGAAAATCTTAAATTACATGCGAAACTAGCTTTATGTGGAAAGAAAATGACATAACCAGAAAAGTGTCTTTTGAGTGTTTTTGAGCGTGATATGTCACAAAACACTAAAAAGCAGAAGAATCACATTACATGGGAATAAAACCAACTTTTACCAAGAACTTGCCTTTAAGTGTTTTTTAACTCCTTACATAGCAAAACGCTAAAACGCATGCAAAACACCCTCTATGGAGAAACAAAATAAAATTACCAAAAACATGAATTTTGAGTGTTTTTGATCATGTTAAAATATAAAAACACTTAAATACATGCAAAGAACCCTATGTTTGTGAAACGAAAGAACATTACGAAAATTGTGTATTATTAGTTTTTTTTAAGTTCCTTTAAGTGAATTTTGAATGTTTTCGATCGTGTTACCTATAAAAACGCTTAAATACATGCAAAGAACCTTATATTTGTGAAACGAAAGGACATTACGAAAATTATATATTATGAGTGTTTTTAAGTTCCTTAAGTACCAAAAAGCTGAAACCCAGAAATAAGACTCTTTATAGAGAAAAAAAAAAAATAATAAAAAATAGAATTTTCTTTTTTTTGTTTTTGTTATTCATCTTCTTAAGTACCAAGATGCCAAAATTCTGTCAAAATTCAGGGAAATTAGAAAAAAAATATTATCGAAAAAAAATAATTTTAGCTTTTTTTTCCGGAGTTTATACCAAACCCTGAAGTGCATGCAAATCCACCTATATAGGGAAATTACACGACTTTACCAGAAACCTGTCTTTTAAGTGTTTTTTTTTTTTTTTTTAGCAATTTCAACAATATTACTGAAAACGTGTCTTTTCAGAGATTTACGAAAAAAAACGCTAAAACGGATGGAAACCAACCAATATTAAGAAATAGAATAACATTACCAAAAAGATAGATTTTTAATATATTTGAGCTTGTTACCTACAAAAAATCCGAAAATGGATGAAAAACAAAAGGACATTACGAGAAATGTGTATAATAAGTGTTTTATAGTTTCACAAGAACCACAAGGCAAAAAACGCAAAAACTCGTGTATAGAGAGAAGTTTCTTACATACCAAAATGCTGAAACTCTGGAATAACACATTTAATTGAGAAAGAACTACTTACCAAATGTGTGTATTTTGAGCACTAAAAGCACTAAAAAGCGGAATAATTACATTACAAGGGAATAAAACCAACTTTTACGAAGAATTTGCCTTTCTGTTTTTTTAACTCCTTACTTACAAAAACGGTAAAACAAATGCAAAACACCCTTTATGGACAAACAAAATATAATTACCAAAAAACATGAATTTTGAATGTTTTTTTTATCATTTTACCTATAAAAACGCTTAAATACATGCGAAGAACCCTATGTTTGTGAAACGAAAGGACATTACGAAAATTGTGTATTATGAGATTTTTTTAAGTTCCTTTAAGTACCAAAAAGCTAAAACCCACAAATAACACTCTTTATAAAGAAAAAAATAAATAAATATATCATTAAAAAATTTTTTTTTTGTTATTCATATTCATAGGTACCGAGATGCCAAAATTCTGGAAAAATTCAGGGAAATTAGATAAAAAAAAACATTATCAAAATAAATAATTTTAGCTTTTATCCGGAGTTATATACCAAACCCTAAACTGCATGCAAAGCCACCTAGATGGGGAAATTACACGACTTTACCAGAAACCTGTCTTTTGAGTGTTTTTTAGCAATTTCAACAATATTACTGAAAACGTGCCTTTTCAGAGATTTACTAAGAAAAACGCTAAAACTGATGTAAACCAACCAATATGAAGAAATAAAATAACATTTCCAAAAAGATATATTTTGAGTGTTTTTGAGCGTGTTACCTAAAAAAAAATGCGAAAATTGATGGAAAGCACTCTATATTGGGAAACAAAAGGACATTACGAGAAACATTTATAATGAGTGTTTTATAGTTTAACAAGAACCACAAGGTAAAAAACGCAAAAACTCTTTCTTTCATACCAAAATGCTGAAATGCATGAATAACACATTTAATTAAATAACAGAACTACCTTACCAAATGAGTGTATTTTGAGTGTTTTCCACATGCTTAGTTACGAAAATCCCAAATTACATGTGAAATTAGCTTTATGTGGAAAAAAAATAACATTATCAGAAAAATGTCTTTTGAGTGTTTTTTTGAGCGTGATATGCATGAAAGCACCAAAAAGCAGAACAATCACATTATATGGGAATAAAACCAAGTTTTACAAAGAAGTTGCCTTTAAGTGTATTAACTCCCTACATACCAAAAAGCTAAAAGGCATGCAAAACACAATTTATGGAGAAAAAAAATAACATTACCAAAGACATGTATTTTGAGTGTTTTTGATCATGTTATATATGAAAACGCTTAAATACATGCAAAGAATATTATGTTTGGGAAACGAAAGGACATTACGAGAAACCTGTATTATGAGTGTTTTTAAGTTCCTTTTGTACCAAAAAGCTAAAACAAACAAATAAGAATCTTTATAGAGAAAAAAAAATTAAAAAAATAGATTTTTTTGTTTCTTTGTTATTCATCTTCATAGGTACCGAGATACCAAAATTCTGGCAAAATTCTTTGGGAATCCAAAACAAAATTACTGAAAACATGATTTTTCTGTGGTTTACGTAGAAAAACGCTAAAACGGATGCAAACCAACCAATATAAAGAAAAAGAATAACATTACGAAAAAGCTATATTTTGAGTGTTTTTGAGCTTCTTACCTACAAAAAACGCGAAAATGAATGCAAAGCACTCCCTATAGGGAAACAAAAGGACATTACGAGAAATGTGTATAATGAGTGTCTTATTATTTTCGGGCAAGAAAACTTGTGGTTCACAAGATCCACAAGTCAAAAAAAGAAAATAACTCGTGTATATAAAGAAGTTTCTTAGATACCAAAATGCTGAAAATCATGAAAAACAATCTTAATTGAGAAACAAAAGAACCTTACCAAATGTGTGTATTTTGAGTGTTTTTCACATTCTTAGCAAAACCCCAAATACCATGCGAAACTGGCTTTATGTGGGAAAAAAAAAATGACATTACCAAAAGTGCCTTTTGAGTGTTTTTAAGCGTGTTAGGCAATAAAGCAGTAAAAAGCAGGGCAATCAAATTACATGGGAATAAAACCAACTTTTACCAAGAACTTGCCTTTAATGTTTTTGACACGCATTTAGTAAGGTTGTTCTGTTTCTCAATTAAGAGTGTTATTCATGAGTTTCAGCATTTTGGTATCTAGGAGACTTCTCCATATACACGAGTTTTTGCGTTTTTTGCCTTGTGGTTCTTTTGAATAATGAAACATTAAATATACACAGTTCTCGCAATATTCCTTTGTTTCCAAATCTAGAGTGCTTTCTATCAATTTTCGCGTTTTTTTTTTTAGGTAAGAAGCTCAAAAAAACTCAAAATATACATTTTTGGTAATGTTTTCCTACTTGAAATTGGTTGGTTTCCATCCGTTTTAGCGTTTTTCTACGTAAAACACTGAGAAGACACGTTTTCAGTAATTTTGTTTTGGATTCCCATATAGAGTGAGTTCCTTATTATTTATCGTTTCGGTGCCTAACATGCTGAAAAAAACACTCAAAAGACAGATTTCAGGTAAGGTCGTTTAATTTCCTCATATGGGAGCCTTTGCATGTCTTTTGAGTGTTTTTGAGTGTGTTAGGCAATAAAGCACTAAAAGGCATGGCAATCAAATTACACGGAAATAAAACCGAATTTAACCAAGAACTTGCCTTTTAGTGTTTTTGACATCCTTACATACCAAAACGCTAAAATGCATGCAAAACACCTTTTGCATTACCAAAAACATGTCTTTTGAGTGTTTTTTATCATGTTATCATTAAAAACGCTTAAAAACATGCAAAGAACCTTATGTTTGGGACACGAAAGGACATTACAAGAAACGTGTATTATGAGTGTTTTTTTACGTTCCTTCAGTATCAAAAAGCTAAATAGATAAAAAAATAGATTTTTTTTATATTTTTTTTATTCTTCTTCATAGGTACGGAGATGCCAAAATTCTGCCAAGATTCAGGGAATTTATGTGGAAAAAAGAACATTATCAAAAAAGTTAATTATAACTTTTTTTTTGGATTGTTATGTACCAAACCCTAAAGTGCATGCAAAGCCACCTATATAGGGAAGATAAACGACTTTACCAGAAACCTGTCTTTTTAGTGTTTTTCAGCATGTTAGGCACCAAAGGATAAATAATATGGAAGTCACTCAATGTGAAACCAAAACAAAATTACTGAAAACGTGTCTTTTCAGTGTTTTACGTACAAAAATGCTAAAACGAATGCAAAGCAAAAAAAAAAAAAAAAAAAGAATAACTTTACCAAAAAGATATATTTTCTGTGTTTTTGAAATTGTTACCTACAAAAAATGCATAAATGGATGGAAAGCACACTATATTAGGAAACAAAAGGACATTACGAGAAACGTGTATAATGACTGTTTTATAGTTTCACAAGACCCACAACGCAATAAACGCAAAAACTCGGGTTTATAGAAAAGTTTCTTACATACCAAAATGATGAAATGCATAAATAACACTTTTTATCGAGAAATAGAACTACCTTATCAAATTGTGTACTTTGAATGTTATTCAAATTCTTAGTTACGAAAATGCCAAATTACAAGCGAAACTAGCTTTATGTGGGAAAAAAAATGATATTTCCAGAAAAGTGTTTTTTGAGTGTTTTCAGCGTAATATCGAACAAAACACTAAAAAGCAGAACAATCACATTACCTGGGAATAAAACCAATTTTTACGAAGAACTTGCTTTTAAGTGTTTTTAACTCCTTATATACCAAAACGCTAAAACGCATGCAAAACACTCTATGGAGAAACCGAATAACATTACCAAAAACATGTATTTTCAGTGTTTTTGATCATGTTACCTATAAAAACGCTTAAATACATGTAAAGAATACCATGTTTTTATTACAAAAGGATATTACCAAAATAGTGTATTATGAGTGTTTTTAAGTTCCTTAAGTACAAAAAAGCTAAAACCCACAAATAACACTCTTTATAGAGAAAAAAAAAAATATTTGTTATTAATTTTCGTAGGTACCGAGATGCCAAAATTCTGGCAAAATTGAGGGAAGTTTTGTAAAAAAATCATTATAAAAAAATAATCTTACCTTTTTTCCGGACTTATGTACCAAACCGTGAACTGCATGCAAAGCCACCTATATGGGGAAAGTACACGACTTTTCCAAAAACCTGTCTTTTGAGTGTTTTTCAGCAATTTCAACAATATTACTGAAAAAGTGTCTTTTTAGTGATTTACGTAGAAAAACGCTAAAACGGATGCAAACCAACCAATATAAAGAACATTACAAAAAGATATATTTTTATGCGTTTTTGAGCTTGTTACCTACAAGAAATGCGAAAATGGATGGAAAGCACTCTATATTGAGAAAGAAAAGGACATTACGAGAAACGTGTATAATGAGTGTTTTATAGTTTCACAAGAACCACAAGGCAAAAAACTCAAAAACTCGTGTACATAGAGAAGTTTCTTACATACCAAAATGCTGAAACTCATGAATAACTTTAAATTGAGAAACAGAACTACCTTACCAAATGTGTGTATTAGAGAAGTTTCTTACATACTAAAATGCTGAAACTCATGAATAACACTTTTAATTGAGGCGCGCGGCGCAACAACGACGTAACCGAGAAATGGAAGTTTCGAGAAAAACGCGCTCAAAGTTAAACACTGATTGCACACAATAGGATACCCTTAAATAAGTAAGTATTATACATCATTTGAAAGGTCTTGGGTAGTTCTGTTTGGGGTTTAGGTTTCGAAGTGATAGGTGACGATTTTGGGTGGATGACTTACGCGTTAATTAACGCGTATAACGTAGGTAATGATTTTTTTTCCCGATATTGTTTTCATTTGTTAATAATGTGTTAGAGCCTATTACACATAGTATTAGGTGAAAGTTTCATGAAGATTGGTACATAAATAAATTTTTTATGAATTTTTTTCCGAGCTTAAAAAATAAAACTTACTCATTACCGGCACGTTATTACTCCTACCATAACTTTGACGTCCTGCTATGACTAACAGTGTGTAATGCTGATAATTTTATGTTTGTACATGCATTCTGGTAAGTATTAATGGAAAGCCGCTATGTCAAGAACATTATGAAGAAACGAATTTTTTTTTTTTTTTTGTATTCAATGAATATAGTTGGCTCTCATCCTTTACACTGGCTTGAGACAGTTAAGTTGATTACCAGGATACGTCTGTTTGATCCTGGCAATGCCCTTAGCGGATTTACCAACCCTTTAAATCCCCCTTCAACCCACTAAGTCGGGTTGACTGGGGATTTAAAAAACTTACGTAAGGCTGGTGGCCACAGCAAGATGCTGTGACACTTTCCTCTGCACTCTAGTAGCCATAGTTGCGTAAAGAGTCACGAGAAAGGTAGCGTGCGTCTGTGCTCGGGCGTGTTACAGGGCAGAGTGGATAAGCACATGGTGAGTGTGTTGTCACCATGGCAACGGCGCTGGTAAACATGGCAGCGGTGCTGTGATTGGCACGCCCGCGCCGGGCGGCTGCAACCGCGCCGCTGATTGGCCATACGCACGTGAGGCTGGGAGGAGCAGGTTGCGTCGTTGTTGTACCGCTTTCGAGATGTTAGTCCAGAGAAATTTTCTCCGCACTACGCTCGACTTTGAGCCTTAGTACAGGTGCTTAGATGGTCGAATATAACTTGGCCGACATCAACACGAGACTTTTACACCCTTCTACCACACGGAGCAGGCAAAAACACGGTTACGTCGTTGTTGTACGTACGTCGTTGTTGTACCGCGCGCCACAATTAAGAAACAGAACAACCTAACTAAAGGCCTGTATTTTGAGTGTTTTTAACATTCTTAGTTAACAAAACTTTGCATGCGAAACCAAGTTTGTGGGGGAAAAAAAATGACATTACCAGAAAAGTGTCTTTTGAGTGTTTTTGAGCGTGATAGGCAATAAAGCACTAAAAAGCAAGGCAATCACATTATATTGGAATAAAACCAATTTTTACCAAGAAAGTTCCTTTAAGTGTTTTTCAGCTCCTTATATACCGAACATGCGAAACCAAGATTGTGGGGGAAAAAAATGACATTACCAGAAAAGTGTCTTTTGAGTGTTTTTGAGCGTGATAGGCAATAAAGCACTAAAAAGCAAGGCAATCACATTATATTGGAATAAAACCAATTTTTACCAAGAAAGTGCCTTTAAGTGTTTTTTCAGCTCCTTATATACCAAACATGCGAAACCAAGTTTGTGGGGAAAAAAAAAATGACATTACCAGAAAAGTGTCTTTTGAGTGTTTTTGAGCGTGATAGGCAATAAAGCACTAAAAAGCAAGGCAATCACATTATATTGGAATAAAACCAATTTTTACCAAGAAAGTGCCTTTAAGTGTTTTTCAGCTCCTTATATACCAAACCGCTAAAACGCATGCAAAACACACTTTATGGAGAAACAGAATAACATTACCAAAAACATGTATTTTGAGTGTTGTTGATCATGTTGTGGATAAAAACGCTTAAATACATGCAAAGAACCTTATGTTTGGAAACTAAATGACATTACGAGAAACGTTTATTATGAGTGTTTTTAAGTTCTTTAAGTACCAAAAAGCTAAAACCCACAAATAACACTCTTTATTTAAAAAAAAAAAAAAAAAAATGGGTAAAAAATATAAAAATTGTAATATATACATATTTTTTTTTGTTATTCATCTTCATAGGTACCGAGATGCCAAAATTCGGGTAAAATTCGGGAAATTATGTGAAATAAGAACATTATGAAAAAAGTAAATTTTAGCTTTTTTTCAGAATGTTATGTACCAAACTATAAAGTGCATGTAAAGCCACCTATATGGGGAAATTAAACGTCTTTGCCAGAAAACTGTCTTATGAGTGTTTTTTTCAGCATGTTAGGCACCAAACGATAAATAACATGGAAGTCACTCTATATGGGAATCCAAAACAAAATTACTGAAAACGTGTGTTTTCGGTGTTTTACGTAGAAAAACGCTAAAACGGATGCAAACCAACCTATATGAAGAAATAAAATAACACTACCAAGAAGGTATATTTTAAGAGTTTTTCAGCTTGTTTCCTACAAAAAATGCAAAAATTGATGCAAATCACTCCCTATTAGGAAACAAAAGGACATTACGAGAAACGTGTATAATGAGTATCTTATTCTTTTGGGGCAAAAGAACTTGTGGTTCACAAGAACCAAAAGCCAAAAAATGCAAAAACTCGTGTATATAAAGAAGTTTCTTACATACCAAAATGCTGAAGCTCATGAATAACAATCTTAATTGAGAAACAAAAAAACCTTACCAAATGCGTGTATTTTGAGTGTTTTTCATATTCTTAGCAAAACCCCAAATAGCATGCGAAACTAGCTTTATGTGGAAAAAAAATGACATTACCAAAAGTGTCTTTTCAGTGTTTTTGATCGTGTTAGGCAATAAAGCACTAAAAAGCAGGGCAATCACATTACATGAGAATGGCATTGCAAGAAAAGTGTATAATGAGTGTTTTATAGTTCAAAAGAACCAAGAGGCAAAAAACGCAAAAACTCTTGTATATGGAGAAGTTTCTCACATTTCAAAATGCTGAAACTCTGGAATAACACTTTTAATTGAGAAACAGAACTATCTTACCAAATGTGAGTATTTTGAGTGTTTTTCACATTCTTAGTTACGAAAATCTTAAATTACATGCGAAACTAGCTTTATGTGGAAAAAAAATGACATAACCAGAAAAGTGTCTTTTGAGTGTTTTTGAGCGTGATATGCAACAAAACACTAAAAAGCAGAAGAATCACATTACATGGGAATAAAACCAACTTTTACCAAGAACTTGCCTTTAAGTGTTTTTTAACTCCTTACATAGCAAAACGCATGCAAAACACCCTTTATGGAGAAACAAAATGAAATTACCAAAAACATGAATTTTGAGTGTTTTTGATCATGTTACCTATAAAAACGCTTAAATACATGCAAAGAACCCGATGTTTTGGAAACGAAAGGACATTACGAAAATTGTGTATTATTAGTTTTTTTAAGTTCCTTTAAGTGAATTTTGAATGTTTTCGATCGTGTTACCTATAAAAACGCTTAAATACATGCAAAGAACCCTATATTTGTGAAACGAAAGGACATTACGAAAATTGTATATTATGAGTGTTTTTAAGTTCCTTAAGTACCAAAAAGCTGAAACCCAGAAATAAGACTCTTTATAGAGAAAAAAATAATAAAAAATAGAATTTTCTTTTTTTTTTTTGTTATTCATCTTCTTAAGTACCAAGATGCCAAAATTCTGGCAAAATTCAGGGAAATTAGAAAAAAAAATTATCGAAAAAATAAATTTTAGCTTTTTTTCCAGAGTTTATACCAAACCTTGAAGTGCATGCAAATCCACCTATATAGGGAAATTACACGACTTTACCAGAAACCTGTCTTTTAAGTGTTTTTTTTTTTAGCAATTTTAACAATATTACTGAAAACGTGTCTTTTCAGAGATTTACGAAGAAAAACGCTAAAACGGATGGAAACCAACCAATATTAAGAAATAGAATAACATTACCAAAAAGATAGATTTTTAATATATTTGAGCTTGTTACCTACAAAAAATCCGAAAATAGATGAAAAACAAAAGGACATTACGAGAAATGTGTATAATAAGTGTTTTATAGTTTCACAAGAACCACAAGGCAAAAAACGCAAAAACTCGTGTATAGAGAGTAGTTTCTTACATACCAAAATGCTGAAACTCTGGAATAACACATTTAATTGAGAAAGAACTACTTACCAAATGTGTGTATTTTGAGTGTTTTCACATTCATAGTTACGAAAATCCCAAATTACAAGCGAAACTAGCCTTATGTGGGAAAAAAAATGATTTCATCAGAAAAGTGTGTTTCGAGTGTTTTTGAACGAGATATACAACAAAGCACTAAAAAGCGGAATAATCACATTACAAGGGAATAAAACAAACTTTTACGAAGAATTTGCCTTTGTGTTTTTTTAACTCCTTACTTACAAAAACGGTAAAACAAATGCAAAACACCCTTTATGGACAAACAAAATATAATTACCAAAAACATGAATTTTGAATGTTTTTTTATCATTTTACCTATAAAAACGCTTAAATACATGCGAAGAACCCTATGTTTGTGAAACGAAAGGACATTACGAAAATTGTGTATTATGAGATTTTTTTAAGTTCCTTTAAGTACCAAAAAGCTAAAACCCACAAATAACACTCATTATAAAGAAAAAAATAAATAAATATATCACTAAAAAATTTTTTTTTTTTTTTTGTTATTCATATTCATAGGTACCGAGATGCCAAAATTCTGGGAAAATTCAGGGAAATTAGATAAAAAAAAACATTATCAAAATAAATAATTTTAGCTTTTATCCGGAGTTATATACCAAACCCTAAACTGCATGCAAAGCCACCTAGATGGGGAAATTACACGACTTTACCAGAAACCTGTCTTTTGAGTGTTTTTCAGCAATTTCAACAATATTACTGAAAACGTGCCTTTTCAGAGATTTACTAAGAAAAACGCTAAAACTGATGTAAACCAACCAATATGAAGAAATAAAATAACATTTCCAAAAAGATATATTTTGAGTGTTTTTGAGCGTGTTACCTAAAAAAAAATGCGAAAATTGATGGAAAGCACTCTATATTGGGAAACAAAAGGACATTACGAGAAACATTTATAATGAGTGTTTTATAGTTTAACAAGAACCACAAGGTAAAAAACGCAAAAACTCGTGTATAGAGAGAAGTTTCTTTCATACCAAAATGCTGAAATGCATGAATAACACATTTAATTAAAAAACAGAACTACCTTACCAAATGAGTGTATTTTGAGTGTTTTCCACATGCTTAGTTACGAAAATCCCAAATTACATGTGAAATTAGCTTTATGTGGAAAAAAAATAACATTATCAGAAAAATGTCTTTTGAGTGTTTTTTGAGCGTGATATGCATGAAAGCACCAAAAAGCAGAACAATCATATTATATGGGAATAAAACCAAGTTTTACAAAGAAGTTGCCTTTAAGAGTATTAACTCCCTACATACCAAAAAGCTAAAACGCATGCAAAACACAATTTAAGGAGAAAAAAAATAATATTACCAAAGACATGTATTTTGAATGTTTTTGATCATGTTATATATGAAAACGCTTAAATACATGCAAAGAATATTATGTTTGGGAAACGAAAGGACATTACGAGAAACCTGTATTATGAGTGTTTTTAAGTTCCTTTTGTACCAAAAAGCTAAAACAAACAAATAAGAATCCTTATAGAGAAAAAAAAATTAAAAAAATAATTTTTTTTTTGTTTCTTTGTTATTCATCTTCATAGGTACCGAGATGCCAAAATTCTGGCAAAATTCTTTGGGAATCCAAAACAAAATTACTGAAAACATGATTTTTTCTGTGGTTTACGTAGAAAAACGCTAAAACGGATGCAAACCAACCAATATAAAGAAAAATAATAACATTACGAAAAAGCTATATTTTGAGTGTTTTTGAGCTTCTTACCTACAAAAAAACGCGAAAATGAATGCAAAGCACTCCCTATAGGGAAACAAAAGGACATTACGAGAAATGTGTATAATGAGTGTCTTATTATTTTCGGGCAAGAAAACTTGTGGTTCACAAGATCCACAAGTCAAAAAAAGAAAATAACTCGTGTATATAAAGAAGTTTCTTAGATACCAAAATGCTGAAACTCATGAAAAACAATCTTAATTGAGAAACAAAAGAACCTTACCAAATGTGTGTATTTTGAGTGTTTTTCACATTCTTAGCAAAACCCCAAATACCATGCGAAACTGGCTTTATGTGGGAAAAAAAATGACATTACCAAAAGTGCCTTTTGAGTGTTTTTAAGCGTGTTAGGCAATAAAGCAGTAAAAAGCAGGGCAATCAAATTACATGGGAATAAAACCAACTTTTACCAAGAACTTGCCTTTAATGTTTTTGACACACATTTAGTAAGGTTGTTCTGTTTCTCAATTAAGAGTGTTATTCATGAGTTTCAGCATTTTGCTATCTAGGAGACTTCTCCATATACACGAGTTTTTGCGTTTTTTGCCTTGTTGTTCTTTTGAATAATAAAACATTAAATATACACAGTTCTCGCAATATTCCTTTGTTTCCCAATCTAGAGTGCTTTCTATCAATTTTCGCGTTTTTTTTTAGGTAAGAAGCTCAAAAAAAATCAAAATATGCATTTTTGGTAATGTTTTCCTACTTGAAATTGGTTGGTTTCCATCCGTTTTAGCGTTTTTCTACGTAAAACACTGAGAAGACACGTTTTCAGTAATTTTGTTTTGGATTCCCATATAGAGTGAGTTCCTTATTATTTATCGTTTCGGTGCCTAACATGCTGAAAAATACACTCAAAAGACAGATTTCTGGTAAGGTCGTTTAATTTCCTCATATGGTAGCCTTTGCATGTCTTTTGAGTGTTTTTGAGCGTGTTAGGCAATAAAGCACTAAAAGGCATGGCAATGAAATTACACGGAAATAAAACCGAATTTTACCAAGAACTTGCCTTTTAGTGTTTTTGACATCCTTACATACCAGAACGCTAAAATGCATGCAAAACACCTTTTGCATTACCAAAAACATGTCTTTTGAGTGTTTTTTATCATATTATCTTTTAAAACGCTTAAAAACATGCAAAGAACCTTATGTTTGGGACACGAAAGGACATTACGAGAAACGTGTATTATGAGTGTTTTTTTACGTTCCTTCAGTATCAAAAAGCTAAATAGATAAAAAAATAGATTTTTTTATATATTTTTTTATTCTTCTTCATAGGTACGGAGATGCCAAAATTCTGCCAAGATTCAGGGAATTTATGTGGAAAAAAGAACATTATCAAAAAAGTTAATTATAGCTTTTTTTTCGGATTGTTATGTACCAAACCCTAAAATGCATGCAAAGCCACTATATAGGGAAGATAAACGACTTTACCAGAAACCTGTCTTTTTAGTGTTTTTCAGCATGTTAGGCACCAAAGGATAAATAATATGGAAGTCACTCAATGTGAAACCAAAACAAAATTACTGAAAACGTGTCTTTTCAGTGTTTTACGTACAAAAATGCTAAAACGAATGCAAAGCAACCAATTAAAAAAAAATAGAATAACTTTACCAAAAAGATATATTTTCTTTGTTTTTGAGTTTGTTACCTACAAAAAATGCATAAATGGATGGAAAGCACACTATATTAGGAAACAAAAGGACATTACGAGAAACGTGTATAATGAGTGTTTTATAGTTTCACAAGACCCACAAGGCAATAAACGCAAAAACTCGGGTGTATAGAAAAGTTTCTTACATACCAAAATGATGAAATGCATAAATAACACTTTTTATCGAGAAATAGAACTACCTTATCAAATTGTGTACTTTGAATGTTATTCAAATTCTTAGTTACGAAAATGCCAAATTACATGCGAAACTAGCTTTATGTGGGAAAAAAAATGATATTTCCAGAAAAGTGTTTTTTGAGTGTTTTCAGCGTAATATCGAACAAAACACTAAAAAGCAGAACAATCACATTACCTGGGAATAAAACCAATTTTTACGAAGAACTTGCTTTTAAGTGTTTTTAACTCCTTATATACCAAAACGCTAAAACGCATGCAAAACACTCTATGGAGAAACCGAATAACATTACCAAAAACATGTATTTTCAGTGTTTTTGATCATGTTACCTATAAAAACGCTTAAATACATGTAAAGAATACCATGTTTTTATTACAAAAGGATATTACCAAAATAGTGTATTATGAGTGTTTTTAAGTTCCTTAAGTACAAAAAAGCTAAAACCCACAAATAACACTCTTTATAGAGAAAAAAAAAATATTTGTTATTCATTTTCGTAGGTACCGAGATGCCAAAATTCTGGCAAAATTGAGGGAAGTTTTGTAAAAAAATCATTATAAAAAAAATAATCTTACCTTTTTTCCGGACTTATGTACCAAACCGTGAACTGCATGCAAAGCCACCTATATGGGGAAAGTACACGACTTTTCCAAAAACCTGTCTTTTGAGTGTTTTTCAGCAATTTCAACAATATTACTGAAAAAGTGTCTTTTTAGTGATTTACGTAGAAAAACGCTAAAACGGATGCAAACCAACCAATATAAAGAACATTACAAAAAGTTATATTTTTATGCGTTTTTGAGCTTGTTACCTACAAGAAATGCGAAAATGGATGGAAAGCACTCTATATTGAGAAAGAAAAGGACATTACGAGAAACGTGTATAATGAGTGTTTTATAGTTTCACAAGAACCACAAGGCAAAAAACTCAAAAACTCGTGTACATAGAGAAGTTTCTTACATACCAAAATGCTGAAACTCATGAATAACTTTAAATTGAGAAACAGAACTACCTTACCAAATGTGTGTATTAGAGAAGTTTCTTACATACTAAAATGCTGAAACTCATGAATAACACTTTTAATTAAGAAACAGAACAACCTAACTAACTGTTTTAAATCCCCCTTCAACCCACTAAGTCGGGTTGACTTTGGATTTAAAAAACTTACGTAAGGCTGGTGGCCACAGCAAGATGCTGTGACACTTTCGTCTGCACTCTAGTAGCCGTAGTTGCGTAAAGAGTCACGAGAAAGGTAGCGTGCGTCTGTGCTCGGGCGTGTTACAGGGCAGAGTGGATAAGCACATGGTGAGTGTGTTGTCACCATGGCAACGGCGCTGGTAAACATGGCAGCGGTGCTGTGATTGGCTCGCCCGCGCCGGGCGGCTGCAACCGCGCCGCTGATTGGCCATACGCACGTGAGGCTGGGAGGAGCAGGTTGCGTCGTTGTTGTACCGCTTTCGAGATGTTAGTCCAGAGAAATTTTCTCCGCACTACGCTCGACTTTGAGCCTTAGTACAGGTGTTTAGATGGTCGAATATGACTTGGCCGACATCACCACGAGACTTTTACACCCTTCTACCACACGGAGCAGGCAAAAACACGGTTACGTCGTTGTTGTACGTACGTCGTTGTTGTACCGCGCGCCACAATTAAGAAACAGAACAACCTAACTAAAGGCCTGTATTTTGAGTGTTTTTAACATTCTTAGTTACCAAAACTTTGCATGCGAAACCAAGTTTGTGGGGAAAAAAAAATGACATTACCAGAAAAGTGTCTTTTGAGTGTTTTTGAGCGTGATAGGCAATAAAGCACTAAAAAGCAAGGCAATCACATTATATTGGAATAAAACCAATTTTTACCAAGAAAGTGCCTTTAAGTGTTTTTCAGCTCCTTATATACCAAACATGCGAAACCAAGTTTGTGGGGAAAAAAAAAATGACATTACCAGAAAAGTGTCTTTTGAGTGTTTTTGAGCGTGATAGGCAATAAAGCACTAAAAAGCAAGGCAATCACATTATATTGGAATAAAACCAATTTTTACCAAGAAAGTGCCTTTAAGTGTTTTTCAGCTCCTTATATACCAAACTGCTAAAACGCATGCAAAACACACTTTATGGAGAAACAGAATAACATTACCAAAAAACATGTATTTTGAGTGTTGTTGATCATGTTGTGGATAAAAACGCTTAAATACATGCAAAGAACCTTATGTTTGGAAACTAAATGACATTACGAGAAACGTTTATTATGAGTGTTTTTAAGTTCTTTAAGTACCAAAAAGCTAAAACCCACAAATAACACTCTTTATTTAAAAAAAAAAAAAATGGGTAAAAAATATAAAAATTGTAATATATACATATTTTTTTTTTTGTTATTCATCTTCATAGGTACCGAGATGCCAAAATTCGGGTAAAATTCGGGAAATTATGTGAAATAAGAACATTATGAAAAAAGTAAATTTTAGCTTTTTTTCAGACTGTTATGTACCAAACTATAAAGTGCATGTAAAGCCACCTATATGGGGAAATTAAACGTCTTTGCCAGAAAACTGTCTTATGAGTGTTTTTTTCAGCATGTTAGGCACCAAACGATAAATAACATGGAAGTCACTCTATATGGGAATCCAAAACAAAATTACTGAAAACGTGTGTTTTCGGTGTTTTACGTAGAAAAACGCTAAAACGGATGCAAACCAACCTATATGAAGAAATAAAATAACACTACCAAGAAGGTATATTTTAAGAGTTTTTCAGCTTGTTTCCTACAAAAAATGCAAAAATTGATGCAAATCACTCCCTATTAGGAAACAAAACGACATTACGAGAAACGTGTATAATGAGTATCTTATTCTTTTGGGGCAAAAGAACTTGTGGTTCACAAGAACCAAAAGCCAAAAAATGCAAAAACTCGTGTATATAAAGAAGTTTCTTACATACCAAAATGCTGAAGCTCATGAATAACAATCTTAATTGAGAAACAAAAAAACCTTACCAAATGCGTGTATTTTGAGTGTTTTTCATATTCTTAGCAAAACCCCAAATAGCATGCGAAACTAGCTTTATGTGGAAAAAAAATGACATTACCAAAAGTGTCTTTTCAGTGTTTTTGATCGTGTTAGGCAATAAAGCACTAAAAAGCAGGGCAATCACATTACATGAGAATGGCATTGCAAGAAAAGTGTATAATGAGTGTTTTATAGTTCAAAAGAACCAAAAGGCAAAAAACGCAAAAACTCTTGTATATGGAGAAGTTTCTCACATTTCAAAATGCTGAAACTCTGGAATAACACTTTTAATTGAGAAACAGAACTATCTTACCAAATGTGAGTATTTTGAGTGTTTTTCACATTCTTAGTTACGAAAATCTTAAATTACATGCGAAACTAGCTTTATGTGGAAAAAAAATGACATAACCAGAAAAGTGTCTTTTGAGTGTTTTTGAGCGTGATATGCAACAAAACACTAAAAAGCAGAAGAATCACATTACATGGGAATAAAACCAACTTTTACCAAGAACTTGCCTTTAAGTGTTTTTTAACTCCTTACATAGCAAAACGCATGCAAAACACCCTTTATGGAGAAACAAAATGAAATTACCAAAAACATGAATTTTGAGTGTTTTTGATCATGTTACCTATAAAAACGCTTAAATACATGCAAAGAACCCGATGTTTTGGAAACGAAAGGACATTACGAAAATTGTGTATTATTAGTTTTTTTAAGTTCCTTTAAGTGAATTTTGAATGTTTTCGATCGTGTTACCTATAAAAACGCTTAAATACATGCAAAGAACCCTATATTTGTGAAACGAAAGGACATTACGAAAATTGTATATTATGAGTGTTTTTAAGTTCCTTAAGTACCAAAAAGCTGAAACCCAGAAATAAGACTCTTTATAGAGAAAAAAATAATAATAAAAAATAGAATTTTCTTTTTTTTTTTTTTGTTATTGATCTTCTTAAGTACCAAGATGCCAAAATTCTGGCAAAATTAAGGGAAATTAGAAAAAAAAAATATCGAAAAAAAAATAATTTTAGCTTTTTTTCCAGAGTTTATACCAAACCCTGAAGTGCATGCAAATCCACCTATATAGGGAAATTACACGACTTTACCAGAAACCTGTCTTTTAAGTGTTTTTTTTTTTAGCAATTTTAACAATATTACTGAAAACGTGTCTTTTCAGAGATTTACGAAGAAAAACGCTAAAACGGATGGAAACCAACCAATATTAAGAAATAGAATAACATTACCAAAAAGATAGATTTTTAATATATTTGAGCTTGTTACCTACAAAAAATCCGAAAATAGATGAAAAACAAAAGGACATTACGAGAAATGTGTATAATAAGTGTTTTATAGTTTCACAAGAACCACAAGGCAAAAAACGCAAAAACTCGTGTATAGAGAGTAGTTTCTTACATACCAAAATGCTGAAACTCTGGAATAACACATTTAATTGAGAAAGAACTACTTACCAAATGTGTGTATTTTGAGTGTTTTCACATTCATAGTTACGAAAATCCCAAATTACAAGCGAAACTAGCCTTATGTGGGAAAAAAAATGATTTCATCAGAAAAGTGTGTTTCGAGTGTTTTTGAACGAGATATACAACAAAGCACTAAAAAGCGGAATAATCACATTACAAGGGAATAAAACCAACTTTTATGAAGAATTTGCCTTTGTGTTTTTTTTAACTCCTTACTTACAAAAACGGTAAAACAAATGCAAAACACCCTTTAAGGACAAACAAAATATAATTACCAAAAACATGAATTTTGAATGTTTTTTTTATCATTTTACCTATAAAAACGCTTAAATACATGCGAAGAACCCTATGTTTGTGAAACGAAAGGACATTACGAAAATTGTGTATTATGAGATTTTTTTAAGTTCCTTTAAGTACCAAAAAGCTAAAACCCACAAATAACACTCTTTATAAAGAAAAAAATAAATAAATATATCATTAAAAAATTTTTTTTTTTTTTTTGTTATTCATATTCATAGGTACCGAGATGCCAAAATTCTGGGAAAATTCAGGGAAATTAGATAAAAAAAAAACATTATCAAAATAAATAATTTTAGCTTTTATCCGGAGTTATATACCAAACCCTAAAATGCATGCAAAGCCACCTAGATGGGGAAATTACACGACTTTACCAGAAACCTGTCTTTTGAGTGTTTTTCAGCAATTTCAACAATATTACTGAAAACGTGCCTTTTCAGAGATTTACTAAGAAAAACGCTAAAACTGATGTAAACCAACCAATATGAAGAAATAAAATAACATTTCCAAAAAGATATATTTTGAGTGTTTTTGAGCGTGTTACCTAAAAAAAAATGCGAAAATTGATGGAAAGCACTCTATATTGGGAAACAAAAGGACATTACGAGAAACATTTATAATGAGTGTTTTATAGTTTAACAAGAACCACAAGGTAAAAAACGCAAAAACTCGTGTATAGAGAGAAGTTTCTTTCATACCAAAATGCTGAAATGCATGAATAACACATTTAATTAAAAAACAGAACTACCTTACCAAATGAGTGTATTTTGAGTGTTTTCCACATGCTTAGTTACGAAAATCCCAAATTACATGTGAAATTAGCTTTATGTGGAAAAAAAATAACATTATCAGAAAAATGTCTTTTGAGTGTTTTTTGAGCGTGATATGCATGAAAGCACCAAAAAGCAGAACAATCATATTATATGGGAATAAAACCAAGTTTTACAAAGAAGTTGCCTTTAAGAGTATTAACTCCCTACATACCAAAAAGCTAAAACGCATGCAAAACACAATTTAAGGAGAAAAAAAATAACATTACCAAAGACATGTATTTTGAATGCTTTTGATCATGTTATATATGAAAACGCTTAAATACATGCAAAGAATATTATGTTTGGGAAACGAAAGGACATTACGAGAAACCTGTATTATGAGTGTTTTTAAGTTCCTTTTGTACCAAAAAGCTAAAACAAACAAATAAGAATCCTTATAGAGAAAAAAAAAATAAATAAATAAATTTTTTTTGTTTCTTTGTTATTCATCTTCATAGGTACCGAGATGCCAAAATTCTGGCAAAATTCTTTGGGAATCCAAAACAAAATTACTGAAGACATGATTTTTCTGTGGTTTACGTAGAAAAACGCTAAAACGGATGCAAACCAACCAATATAAAGAAAAAGAATAACATTACAAAAAAGCTATATTTTGAGTGTTTTTGAGCTTCTTACCTACAAAAAAACGCGAAAATGAATGCAAAGCACTCCCTATAGGGAAACAAAAGGACATTACGAGAAATGTGTATAATGAGTGTCTTATTATTTTCGGGCAAGAAAACTTGTGGTTCACAAGATCCACAAGTCAAAAAAAGAAAATAACTCGTGTATATAAAGAAGTTTCTTAGATACCAAAATGCTGAAACTCATGAAAAACAATCTTAATTGAGAAACAAAAGAACCTTACCAAATGTGTGTATTTTGAGTGTTTTTCACATTCTTAGCAAAACCCCAAATACCATGCGAAACTGGCTTTATGTGGGAAAAAAAAAATGACATTACCAAAAGTGCCTTTTGAGTGTTTTTAAGCGTGTTAGGCAATAAAGCAGTAAAATGCAGGGCAATCAAATTACATGGGAATAAAACCAACTTTTACCAAGAACTTGCCTTTAATGTTTTTGACACGCATTTAGTAAGGTTGTTCTGTTTCTCAATTAAGAGTGTTATTCATGAGTTTCAGCATTTTGGTATCTAGGAGACTTCTCCATATACACGAGTTTTTGCGTTTTTTGCCTTGTGGTTCTTTTGAATAATAAAACATTAAATATACACAGTTCTCGCAATATTCCTTTGTTTCCCAATCTAGAGTGCTTTCTATCAATTTTCGCGTTTTTTTTTAGGTAAGAAGCTCAAAAAAAATCAAAATATGCATTTTTTGTAATGTTTTCCTACTTGAAATTGGTTGGTTTCCATCCGTTTTAGCGTTTTTCTACGTAAAACACTGAGAAGACACGTTTTCAGTAATTTTGTTTTGGATTCCCATATAGAGTGAGTTCCTTATTATTTATCGTTTCGGTGCCTAACATGCTGAAAAAAACACTCAAAAGACAGATTTCTGGTAAGGTCGTTTAATTTCCTCATATGGTAGCCTTTGCATGTCTTTTGAGTGTTTTTGAGCGTGTTAGGCAATAAAGCACTAAAAGGCATGGCAATCAAATTACACGGAAATAAAACCGAATTTTACCAAGAACTTGACTTTTAGTGTTTTTGACATCCTTACATACCAAAACGCTAAAATGCATGCAAAACACCTTTTGCATTACCAAAAACATGTCTTTTGAGTGTTTTTTATCATATTATCTTTTAAAACGCTTAAAAACATGCAAAGAACCTTATGTTTGGGACACGAAAGGACATTACGAGAAACGTGTATTATGAGTGTTTTTTTACGTTCCTTCAGTATCAAAAAGCTAAATAGATAAAAAAAAATAGATTTTTTTATATATTTTTTTATTCTTCTTCATAGGTACGGAGATGCCAAAATTCTGCCAAGATTCAGGGAATTTATGTGGAAAAAAGAACATTATCAAAAAAGTTAATTATAGCTTTTTTTTCGGATTGTTATGTACCAAACCCTAAAATGCATGCAAAGCCACTATATAGGGAAGATAAACGACTTTACCAGAAACCTGTCTTTTTAGTGTTTTTCAGCATGTTAGGCACCAAAGGATAAATAATATGGAAGTCACTCAATGTGAAACCAAAACAAAATTACTGAAAACGTGTCTTTTCAGTGTTTTACGTACAAAAATGCTAAAACGAATGCAAAGCAACCAATTAAAAAAAAATAGAATAACTTTACCAAAAAGATATATTTTCTGTGTTTTTGAGTTTGTTACCTACAAAAAATGCATAAATGGATGGAAAGCACACTATATTAGGAAACAAAAGGACATTACGAGAAACGTGTATAATGAGTGTTTTATAGTTTCACAAGACCCACAAGGCAATAAACGCAAAAACTCGGGTGTATAGAAAAGTTTCTTACATACCAAAATGATGAAATGCATAAATAACACTTTTTATCGAGAAATAGAACTACCTTATCAAATTGTGTACTTTGAATGTTATTCAAATTCTTAGTTACGAAAATGCCAAATTACATGCGAAACTAGTTTTATGTGGGAAAAAAAATGATTTTTCCAGAAAAGTGTTTTTTGAGTGTTTTCAGCGTAATATCGAACAAAACACTAAAAAGCAGAACAATCACATTACCTGGGAATAAAACCAATTTTTACGAAGAACTTGCTTTTAAGTGTTTTTAACTCCTTATATACCAAAACGCTAAAACGCATGCAAAACACTATTTAGAAACCGAATAACATTACCAAAAATATGTATTTTCAGTGTTTTTGATCATGTTACCTATAAAAACGCTTAAATACATGTAAAGAATACCTTGTTTTTATTACAAAAGGATATTACCAAAATAGTGTATTATGAGTGTTTTTAAGTTCCTTAAGTACAAAAAAGCTAAAACCCACAAATAACACTCTTTATAGAGAAAAAAAAAATATTTGTTATTCATTTTCGTAGGTACCGAGATGCCAAAATTCTGGCAAAATTGAGGGATGTTTTGTAAAAAAATCATTATAAAAAAAAATAGTCTTACCTTTTTTCCGGACTTATGTACCAAACCGTGAACTGCATGCAAAGCCACCTATATGGGGAAAGTACACGACTTTTCCAAAAACCTGTCTTTTGAGTGTTTTTCAACAATTTCAACAATTTTCAACAATTTCTTTTTAGTGATTTACGTAGAAAAACGCTAAAACGGATGCAAACCAACCAATATAAAGAATATTACAAAAAGATATATTTTTATGCGTTTTTGAGCTTGTTACCTACAAGAAATGCGAAAATGGATGGAAAGCACTCTATATTGTGAAAGAAAAGGACATTACGAGAAACATGTATAATGAGTGTTTTATAGTTTCACAAGAACCACAAGGCAAAAAACTCAAAAACTCGTGTACATAGAGAAGTTTCTTACATACCAAAATGCTGAAACTCATGAATAACTTTAAATTGAGAAACAGAACTACCTTACCAAATGTGTGTATTAGAGAAGTTTCTTACATACTAAAATGCTGAAACTCATGAATAACACTTTTAATTAAGAAACAGAACAACCTAACTAACTGTTTTAAATCCCCCTTCAACCCACTAAGTCGGGTTGACTGGGGATTTAAAAAACTTACGTAAGGCTGGTGGCCACAGCAAGATGCTGTGACACTTTCGTCTGCACTCTAGTAGCCATAGTTGCGTAAAGAGTCACGAGAAAGGTAGCGTGCGTCTGTGCTCGGGCGTGTTACAGGGCAGAGTGGATAAGCACATGGTGAGTGTGTTGTCACCATGGCAACGGCGCTGGTAAACATGGCAGCGGTGCTGTGATTGGCTCGCCCGCGCCGGGCGGCTGCAACCGCGCCGGTGATTGGCCATACGCACGTGAGGCTGGGAGGAGCAGGTTGCGTCGTTGTTGTACCGCTTTCGAGATGTTAGTCCAGAGAAATTTTCTCCGCACTACGCTCGACTTTGAGCCTTAGTACAGGTGCTTAGATGGTCGAATATGGCTTGGCCGACATCACCACGAGACTTTTACACCCTTCTACCACACGGAGCAGGCAAAAACACGGTTACGTCGTTGTTGTACGTACGTCGTTGTTGTACCGCGCGCCTCAATTAAGAAACAGAACAACCTAACTAAAGGCCTGTATTTTGAGTGTTTTTAACATTCTTAGTTACCAAAACTTTGCATGCGAAACCAAGTTTGTGGGGAAAAAAAAATGACATTACCAGAAAAGTGTCTTTTGAGTGTTTTTGAGCGTGATAGGCAATAAAGCACTAAAAAGCAATGCAATCACATTATATTGGAATAAAACCAATTTTTACCAAGAAAGTGCCTTTAAGTGTTTTTCAGCTCCTTATATACCGAACATGCGAAACCAAGTTTGTGGGGAAAAAAAAATGACATTACCAGAAAAGTGTCTTTTGAGTGTTTTTGAGCGTGATAGGCAATAAAGCACTAAAAAGCAAGGCAATCACATTTTATTGGAATAAAACCAATTTTTACCAAGAAAGTGCCTTTAAGTGTTTTTCAGCTCCTTATATACCAAACATGCGAAACCAAGTTTGTGGGGAAAAAAAAATAACATTACCAGAAAAGTGTCTTTTGAGTGTTTTTGAGCGTGATAGGCAATAAAGCACTAAAAAGCAAGGCAATCACATTATATTGGAATAAAACCAATTTTTACCAAGAAAGTGCCTTTAAGTGTTTTTCAGCTCCTTATATACCAAACCGCTAAAACGCATGCAAAACACAGTTTATGGAGAAACAGAATAACATTACCAAAAACATGTATTTTGAGTGTTGTTGATCATGTTGTGGATAAAAACGCTTAAATACATGCAAAGAACCTTATGTTTGGAAACTAAATGACATTACGAGAAACGTTTATTATGAGTGTTTTTTAAGTTCTTTAAGTACCAAAAAGCTAAAACCCACAAATAACACTCTTTATTTAAAAAAAAAATAAAAATGGGTAAAAAATATAAAAATTGTAATATATATATATATTTTTTTTTTTGTTATTCATCTTCATAGGTACCGAGATGCCAAAATTCGGGTAAAATTCGGGAAATTATGTGAAATAAGAACATTATGAAAAAAGTAAATTTTAGCTTTTTTTTCAGACTGTTATGTACCAAACTATAAAGTGCATGTAAAGCCACCTATATGGGGAAATTAAACGTCTTTGCCAGAAAACTGTCTTACGAGTGTTTTTTTCAGCATGTTAGGCACCAAACGATAAATAACATGGAAGTCACTCTATATGGGAATCTAAAACAAAATTACTGAAAACGTGTGTTTTCGGTGTTTTACGTAGAAAAACGCTAAAACGGATGCAAACCAACCTATATGAAGAAATAAAATAACACTACCAAGAAGGTATATTTTAAGAGTTTTTCAGCTTGTTTCCTACAAAAAATGCAAAAATTGATGCAAATCACTCCCTATTAGGAAACAAAAGGACATTACGAGAAACGTGTATAATGAGTATCTTATTCTTTTGGGGCAAAAGAACTTGTGGTTCACAAGAACCAAAAGCCAAAAAATGCAAAAACTCGTGTATATAAAGAAGTTTCTTACATACCAAAATGCTGAAACTCATGAATAACAATCTTAATTGAGAAACAAAAAAACCTTACCAAATGCGTGTATTTTGAGTGTTTTTCATATTCTTAGCAAAACCCCAAATAGCATGCGAAACTAGCTTTATGTGGAAAAAAAATGACATTACCAAAAGTGTCTTTTCAGTGTTTTTGATCGTGTTAGGCAATAAAGCACTAAAAAGCAGGGCAATCACATTACATGAGAATAAAACCAACTTTTACCAAGAAGTTGCCTTGAAATGTTTTTCACCTCCTTACATACCAAAACGCTAAAACGCATGCAAAACAATCCTTTAAGGGGAAGAAAAGTAACATTACCAACAATATGTGTTTTAAGTGTTTTTTATCATGCAAAGAACTTATGTTTATGAAACGAAAGGACATAACGAGAAACATGTATTATGTGTGTTATTAAGTTCCTTAAGTACCAAAACGTTAAAACCCACAAATAAAACTCCTTTTGAAGAAAAATGAATAAATATATAAATAGAAAAATAGTATTTATTTTTTTTTGTTATTGATATTCATAGCTATAAAGATGCCAAAATTCTGCCAAAATTCAGGAAAATTATGTGGAAAAAAGAACATTGTCGAAAAAGTTAATTTTAGCTTTTTTTCGGAGTTATGTACCAAACCCTAAAGTGTATGCAAATTAATTAAAGTGTAGGGGGAAATTAAATGACTTTACAAGAAACCTGTGTTTTGAGTGTTTTTCTGCATGTTACGCACCAAAACGAAAAATAATATGAAAGTCATTCTATATGGAAATCAAAACCAAAATAATGGAAAACATGTCTTTTCAATGTTTTACATAGAAAAACGCTAAAACGGTGGGAAACCAACCAATATGATGAAATAGAATAACATTATCAAAAAGGTTTATTTTGAGTGTTTTTGAGCTTGTTACATAAAAAAAAAATGCGAAAATGGATGCAAAGCACTCTATATTAGGAAAAAAAATAAAGGACATATCGAAAAACGTGTATAATAAGTGTTTCATAGTTTCACAAAAATCACAAGGCAAAAAACGCAAAAAGTCGTGTGTATGGAAAAGTTTCTAAGATAAAAAAAAAATGCTGAAAACCAAGAATAACAATCTTAATTGAGAAACAGAATAATCTTACTAAATGCGTGTATTTTGAGTGTTTTTCACATTCTTAGTAACCAAAACCCCAAATTCCATGCGAAATTAGCTTTATATGTGTAAAAAATGACATTATCAGAAAAGTGTCTTTTAAGGGTTTTTGAGCGTGTTAGGATATAAAGCACTAAAAAGCAAGGCAATCACATTACATGGGAATAAAACCAACTTTAACCAAGATTTTGCCTTTAAGTGTTTTTAAGCTCCTAACATACCAAAATGCTAAAACGCATGCAAAACACCTTTTATGGAGAAACAGAATAACATTACCAAAAACATGTATTTTGAGAGTTTTTGATCATATTTTCTATAAAAACGCTTAAATACATGCAAAGATCCTTATGTTTGGGAAACGAAAGGACATTACGAGAAACGTGTGTTATGAGTGTTTTTAATTTATTTAAGTACCAAAAAGCTAAATCCCACAAATAACACTCTTTATTGAGAAAAAATAAATAAAAAAAAAAGTTAAAAAATAGGATTTATTTTATTCATTTTCATAGGTACCAAGATGCCAAATTTCTGGGAAAATTCAGGACAATTATATGATAAAAGAATATTATCAAAAAAGTTAATTTTAGCTTTTTTTTCGGACTGTTATGTACCAAACCCTAAAGTCCATGCAAAGCCTCCTATATGAGAAAATTAAAACACCTTTTCAAAAATCTGTCTTTTGAGTGTTGTTCAGCATGTTAAGCACCAAAACGATAAATAAAAAGGAACTCACTCTATATGGGAATTTAAAACAAAATTACTGAAAACGTGTCTTCTTAGTTTTTTACGTAGAAAAACGCTAAAACGGATGCAAACCAACTAATATAAAGAAATAGAAGAACATTACGAAAAAGTTATATTTTGAGTGTTTTTGAGCTTGTTACCTATAAAAAACGCGAAAATTGATGCAAAGCACTCTATAATGGTAAAGAAAAGGACATTGTAAGAAAAGTGTTTAATGAGTGTTTTATAGTTCAAAAGAACCACTAGGCAAAAAATGAAGAAGTTTCCTAGATACCAAAATGCTGAAACTCATGAACAACACTCTTAATTGAAAAACAAAATATCCTTACTAAATTCGTGTATTTCTAATGCTTTTCACATTCTTAGTTACCAAAACCCCAAATTGCATGCGAAACAAGCTTTATGTGGGAAAAAAAATGACATTATCAAAAAAATATCTTTTAAGTGTTTTTTGAGCGTGATAGGTAATAAAGCAATAAAAATCAGGGCAATCACATTACATTGGGAAAAAAAAAACATTTTTTACCAAGATCTTGCCTTTAAGTGTTTTTGAGCTCCTTATACCAAAACACTAAAACGCATGCAAAATACACTTTATGGTGAAACAGAATAACATTACCAAAAACATGTATTTTGAGTGTTTCTGATCATGTTACCAATAAAAACGCTTAAATACATGCAAAGAACCCTATTTTTGGGAAATGAAAGGACATTACGAGAAACGTGTATTATGACTGTTTTTAAGTTCATTAAGTACGAAAAAACTAAAAGACTCAAATAACATTCTTTATTGAGAAAAAAAAATAAATAAATAATAAAAAATTACGATTTTTTTTTCATTCTTATTCATCTTCACAGGTAACGAGATGTCAAAATTCGAGCAAAGTTCAGGAAATTATGGGAAATAAGAACATTATAAAAAAAAGTTAAATATAGCTTTTTTTCCGAAATGTTATGTACCAAACCCCTAAAGTGCATGCAAAGCCACCTATATAGGGAAATTAAACGTCTTTGCCAGAAAACTGTCTTATGAGTGTTTTTCAGCATGTTAGGAATCAACACGATAAAACCCATGGAAGTCAATCTATATGCGAATCCAAAACAAAATGATTGAAAACGTGTCTTTTCGGTGTTTTACGTAGAAAAACGCTAAAACAGATGCAAACCAACCAATATGAAGAAATAGAATAACATTACGAAAAATATATGTTTTGAATGTTTTTGAAATTCTTACCTACAAAAAACGCGAAAATTGGAAAGCACTCTATATTGGGAAGCAAAAGGAAATTACGAGAAACGTGAATAATGAGTGTTTTATAGTTTCTCAAGAACCACAAGGCAAAAAACGCAAAAACTCGTGTATATAGAGAAGTTTCTTACTTTCCAAAATGCTGAAACTCATGAATAACACTTTTAATTGAGAAACAGAACTATCTTACCAAATTTGAGTATTTTGAGTGTTTTTCACATTCTTAGTTGCAAAAATCCAAAATTACATGCGAAACAAGTTTTATGTGGGAAAAAATGATATTACCAGAAAAGTGTCTTTTGAGTGTTTTTGAGCGTGATATGCAACACAGCACTAAAAATCAGAACAATCACATTACATGGGAAGAAAACCGACTTTTACCAAAAACTTGCCTTTGTGGTTTTTTTAACTCCTTACATAGCAAAACGATAAAACTCATGCAAAACACCCTTTATAGAGAAACAAAATATCATTACCAAAAACATGAATTTTAAGTGTTTTTGATCATGTTACCTATAAAAACGCTTAAATACATGCAAAGAACCCTAAGTTTTTGAAACGAAAGGATATTACGAAAATTGTGTATTATGAGAATTTTTAAGTTCCTTAAGTACCAAAAAGCTAAAACCCACAAATAACTCTCTTTATTGAGAAAAAATAAATAAATATATCAATAAAAAAATAAAATTTTTTTTTGTTATTCATCTTCATAGGTACCGAGATGCCAAAATTCTGGCAAAATTCAGGGAAATTAGGTAAAAAAAAAACATTATAATAAAAAAACAATTTTAGCTTTTTTTCCGGAGTTATGTACCAAACTCTAAAGTGCATGCAAAGCCACCTATATGGGAAAATTGCATGACTTTACTAGAAACCTGTCTTTTAAGTGTTTTTTCAAAAATTTCAACAATATTACTGAAAACGTGTCTTTTCAGAGAATTATGAAGAAAAATTCTAAAACGGATGCAAACTAATCAGTATGAAGAAATAACATTACCAAAAAAGATATATTTTAAGTGTTTTTAAGCTTATTACCAACAAAAAATGCAAAAATGGATGGAAAACACTCTATATTAGGAAACAAAGGAACATGACGAGAAACGTGTATAATGAGTTTTTTATAGTTTCACAAGAACCACAAGGCAATAAACGCAAAAACTCGTGTATATAGAGAAGTTTCTTACATACCAAAATGATGAAATGCATGAATAACACTTTTAATCAAGAAACAGAACTACCTTACCAAATTGTGTATTTTGAGTGTTTTTCACATTCTTAGTTGCAAAAATGCCAAATTACATGCGAAACTAGCTTTATGTGGGAAAAAAAATGACATTACCAGAAAAGTGTCTTTTGAGTGTTTTTGAGCGTGATATGCAACAAAGCCCTAAAAAACAGAACAGTCACATTACATGGGAATAAAACCAACTTTTACGAAGAACTTGCCTTTAAGTGTTTTTTAACTCCTTACATACCAAAACGCTAAAACGCATTCAAAACACCCTTTACGGAGAAACAGAATAACATTACCAAAAAACCTGTATTTTGAGTGTTTTTGATCATATTACCTGTAAAAACGATTAAATACATGTAAAGAACCCTATGTTATTATAACAAAAGTACATTACGAAAATCGTGTATTATGAGTGTTTTTAAGTTCCTTAAGTACCAAAAAGCTAAAACTCAAAAATAACACTTTATAGAAATTTTCTTTTTTTTGTTATTCATCTTCATAGGTACCGAGATACCAAAATTCTGGAAAAATTCAGGAAAATTTTGTAAAAAAATATCAAAAAAATTTTTTCTGGCAATTTTCCGGTGTTATGTTGCAAACCCTGATGTGCATGCAAAGCCACCTATATGGGGAAATTACACGACTTTACCAGAAACCTGTCTTTTGAGTGTTTTTTTTTTTTTTCAGCAATTTCAACAATATTACTGAAAACGTGTCTTTTCAGTGATTTACGTAGAAAAACGCTAAAACGTATGCAAACCAACCAATACGAAGAAATAGGATAACATTAACAAAAACATATATTTTGATGTGTTTTTGAGGTTGTTACCTACAAAAAATGCAAAAAATGGATGGAAAGCACTCTATATTGGGAAAGAAAAGGACATTACGAGAAACGTGTATAATGAGTGTTTTATAGTTTCACAAGAACAACAAGGCAAAAAACTAAAAAACTCGTGTACATAGAGAAGTTTCTTACATACCAAAATGCTGAAACTCATGAATAACAATTTTTAATTAGAAACAGAACAACCTTATAAAATGCCTGTATTTAGAGTCTTTTTCTCATTCTTAGTTACCAAAACCCCAAATTCCATTCGAAAGTAGCTTTATGTGGGAAAAAAATATTATTATCTGAAAAGTGTCTTTCGAGTGATTTTGAGCGCGTTAGGCAATAAAGCACTAAAATGCAGGGCAATCACATTACATGGGAATAACACCAACTTTTACGAAGAACTTGTCTTTAGGTGTTTTGAGCTCATTACATACCAAAACGCTAAAACGCATGCAAAACACCTTTTATGGACAAACAGAATAACATTACCAAAAAAACATGTATTTTGAGTGTTTTTGATCGTTATCTATAAAGACGCTTAAATACATGCAAAGAATCTTATGCTTGGGAAACGAAAGGACATTACGAGAAACGTGTATTATGAGTGTTTTTAAGTTCCTTAAGTACCAAAAAGCTAAAACCCCACAAATAACACTCTTTATTTAGAAAAATAAATAAATAGAAAATAAAATATTTTTTTTTTTTTTTGTTATTTATCCTGATAGGTACCGAGATGCTAAAATTCTGGGAAAATTCAGGGCTATTATATGATAAAAGAAAATTATCAAAAAAGTTAATTTTACCTTTTTTTCTGGATTGTTATGTAGAAAACCCTAAAGTGCATGCAAAGCCTTCTATATGAGAAAATTAAACAAAATTACCAGAAATCTGCCTTTGGAGTGTTTTTCAGCATGTTAGGCACCAAAACGATAAATCATAAGGAACTCAATCTATATGGGTATCCAAAACAAAATTACTGAAAACATATCTTCTCAGTGTTTTACGTAGAAAAACGCTAAAACGGATGCAAACCAACCAATATAGAAAAAAATAGAAAAACATTACCAAAAAGGTATATTTTGAGTGTTTTTGAGCTTGTCACCTACAAAAAACGCGAAAATTGATGCACAGTACTCAAGAGAAGTTTATAATGAGTATTTTATAGTTGAAAAGAACTAAAAGGCAAAAAACGCAAAAACTCTTGTATATGGAGAAGTTTCCTAGATACCAAAATGCTGAAACTCATGAATAACACTCTTAATTGAAAAACAGAACAACCTTACTAAATGTGTGTATCTTGAGTGCTTTTCACATTCTTAGTTACCAAAACCCCAAATTGCATGCAAAATCAGCTTGATGTGAGGAAAAAAATGACATTACCAGAAAAATGTCTTTTCAGTGTTTTTGAGCGTGATAGGCAATAAAGCACTAAAAAGCAGGGCAATCACATTACATAGGAATAAAATCAATTTTTACCAAGAGTTTGCCTTTAAGTGTTTTTAAGCTCCTTACATACCAAAACGCTAAAATGCATGGAAAACACATCTTTATGGAGAAGCAGAATAACATTACCAACAACATGTGTTTTAAACGTTTTTGATCATGTTACCTATAAAAAACGCTTAAATACATGCAAAGAACCCTATGTTTATGAAACGAAAGGACATAACGAGAAACGTGTATTATGTGTGTTTTTAAGGTTCTTAAGTACCAAAACGTTAAAACCCAAAAAATAACACTCTTTATACAGAAAAAAATAAATAAAGAAAGAACTAAAAAAATAGCAATTTTTTTTTTTATTGATGTTCATAGTTACCGAGATGATAAAATTCTGCCAAAATTCAGGGAAATTATGTAGTAAAAGGAACATTATTGAAAAATTTAATTTTAGTTATGTACCAAACCCTAAAATGTATCCAAAGCCATCTATATGGGGAAATTAAGCGCCTTTCCAAGAAACCTGTCTTTTTAGTGCTTTTCCGCATGTTTGGCACCAAAACGATAAACAATATGATAGTCACTCTATATGGAAATCCAAAACAAAATTACTGAAAACGTGTCTTTTCAAAGTTTAACGTAGAAAAACGCTAAAACGGATGGAAACAAACCAATATGAAGAAATAGAATAACATTACCAAAAAGGGGTTTTGAGTGTTTTTTCAGCTTGTTACATAAAAAAACGCGAAAATGGATGCAAAGCAATCTATATTAGAAAAAAAAAGACATAACGAGAAACGTGTATAATGAGTGTTTCATAGTTTCACAAGAATCACAAGGCAAAAACGCAAAAACTCGTGTGTGTCGAAAAGTTTCTAAGATACTAAAATGCCGAAACTCATGAACAACACTCTTAATTAAGAAACAGAACAACCTTACTAAATGCGTGTATTTTGAGAGTTTTTCACATACTTAGTTACCAAAACCCCAAATTCTATGCGAAACTAGCTTTATGTATGAAAAAAAAATGACATTACCTGAAAAGTGACTTTTGAGGGTTTTTGAGCGTGTTAGGCAATAAAGCACTAAAAAGCAAAGGAATCATATTACATAGGAATAAAACCAACTTTTACCAAAAACTTGCCTTTGTGTTTTTGAGCTCCTTACATACGGAAATACTAGAACGCAGGAAAACACCTTTTATGGAGAAACAGAATAACATTACCAAGAACGTATTTTCAGTGTTTTTGATCATGTTATCTATAAAAACGTTTAAATACACGCAAAGAACCTTATATTTGGGAAAGGAAAGGACATTACGAGAGACTTGTATAATGAGTGTTTTTAAGTTCCTCAAGTACCAAAAAGCTAAAACCCACAAATAACACTCTTTATTTAGAAAAAAAATAAATAAAAAAAATAAATAAATAAAAAGATATAGGATTTTTTTTTTTATTCATCCTCATAGGTACCGATATGTCAAAATTCTGAGAAATTTTAGGGCAATTATATGATAAAAGATTATTTTCAAAAAAGTTAATTTTAGCTTTTTTTTTACTGTTATGTACCAAACCCTAAAGTCCATGCAAAGCCTCCCATTTCAGGAAATTAAACGATTTTACCAGAAATCTGTCTTTTGAGTGTTTTTCAGCATGTTAGGCAGAAAAACGATAAATAATAAGGAACTCACTCTATATGGGAAACCAAAACAAAATTACTGAAAAACATGTCTTCTGAGTGTTTTACGTAGAAAAACGCTAAAACGGATGCAAACCAACCAATATCAAGAAGTAGAAAAACATTATTAAAAAAGTATATTTTGAGTGTTTTTGAGCTTCTTACCTACAAAAAAACTCGAAAATTGATACAAAGCACTCTATATTGGGAAACAAAGGGACATTGCGAGAAAAGTATATAATGAATGTTTTATAGTTCAAAAGAACCACAAGGCAAAAAACGGAAAAACTCGTGTATATGGAGAAGTTTCCTAGATACGAAAATGCTGAAACTCATGAATAACACTCTTAATTAAGAAACAGAACAACCTTACTAAATGCATGTATTTTGAGTCCTTTTCACATTTTTAGTTCCCAAAAACCCAAATTGCATGCAAAACCTCCTTTATGTGGGAAAAAAAATGACATTACCAGAAAAGTGTTTTTTGAGTGTTTTTTTTAGCATGATAGGCAATAAAGCACTAAAAAGCAGGGGAATTACTTTACATGGGGATAAAATAAATTTTTGCCAAGAACTTGCCTTTAAGTGTTTTGAGCTCCTTATACACCAAAACGCTAAAACGCATGCAAAACACACTTTATGGAGAAAGAGAATAACATTACCAAAAACATATTTTGAGTGTTTCTGATCATGTTACCAATAAAAACGCCTAAATACATGCAAAGAACCCTATTTTTGGGAAATAAAAGGACATTACGAGAAACGTCTATTATGAGTGTTAAGTTCATTAAGAACCAAAAAGCTAAAAACCACAAATAACACTCTTTATTGAGAAAAAATAAATAAATAAAAAAATACGATATTTTTTTCTTTCTTATTCATCTTTAGAGGTACTGAGATGCCAAAATTCGGGCAAAATTCAGGAAATTATGAGTCAATTTAAAAAAATGCTAATTTTAGCTTTTTTTTCGGACTCTTATGTACCAAACCCTAAAGTGCATGCAAAGCCACCTATATGGGGAAATTAAACGTGTTTGCCAGAAAACTGTCATATGAATGTTTTTCAGCATGTTAGGCACCATAACGATAAATAACATGCAAGTCACTCTATATGGGAATCCAAAACAAAATTACCGAAAACGTCTTTTCGGTGTTTTACGAAGAAAAACGCTAAAACGGATTCGAACCAACTAATATGATAGAATAACATTACCAAAAGGTATATTTTGAGTGTTTTTGAGCTTGTTACCTACAAGAAACGCTAAAATGGATGCAAAGCACTCCCTATTGGGAAACAAAAGGACATTGCGAGAAACGTGTATAATGAGTGTCTTATTATTTTCGACCGAAAGAAAAAACACAAAAACTCGTGTATATAAAGAAGTTTCTTAGATACCAAAATGCTGAAACTCATGAATAACAATATTAATTGAGAAACAGAACAACCTTACCAAATGCGTGTATTTTGAGTTTTTTTTTCACATTCTTAGCAAAACCCCAAATAGCACGCGAAACTAGCTTTATTTGGGAAAAAAAAAGACATTACCAGAAGTGTCTTTTGAGTGTTTTTGAGCGTGTTAGGCAATAAAGCACTAAAAAGCAGGGCAATCACATTACATGGGAATAAAACCAACTTTTTACCAAGAACTTGCCTTGAAGTGTTTTTGACCTCCTTACATACGAAAACGCTAAAACGCATGCAAAAACACTCCTTTATGGAGAAGCAGAATAACATTACTTAAAACATGTGTTTTTGATCATGTTACCTATAAAAACGCTAAAATACATGCAAAGAACCCTATGCTTGGGAAACGAAAGGACATTACGAGAAATGTGTATTATGACTGTTTTTAAGTTCCTTAAGTACTAAAACGTTAAAACACAGAAATAACACTTTATAGAGAAAAAAATATAAAAAAAAAATAGAAAAAAAGCATTTATTTCTTAATTTTTTTTGGTATTGATTTTCATAGGTACCAAGATGCCAAAATTCCTTAAAAATTCAGGGAGTTTATGTGGAAAAAAGAACATTATCAAAAAAGTTAATTATAGGTTTTTTTTTCGGATTTTTATGTTCCAAACCCTAAAGTGCATGCCACCTATATAATGAAGTTAAACGACTTTACCAGAAATCTGTCTTTTCAGTGATTTTCAGCATGTTAGGCACCAAAACGATAAATAATATGGAAGTCAGTCAATATATGAATACAAAACAAAATTACTGAAAACGTGTGTTTTCAGTGTTTTACGTAGAAAAACGCTAAAATATAAGGAAACCAACAAATATGAAGAAATAGAATAACATTACCAAAACGTGTTTTTGAGCTTTTTACCTACAAAAAACGCGAAAATGGATGGAAAGCACTCTATATTGAGAAGCAAAAGGACATTACGAGAAACGTGTATAATGAGTGTTTTATAGTTTAACAAGAACCAAAAGGCAAAAAACGCAAAAACTCGTGTTTATAGAGAAGTTTCTTACATAACAAATTGCTAAAACTCATGAATAACACTTTTAATTAATTAATTAATTAATTAATCAATTAAAAGTGTTATTCATGAGTTTTAATTAATCAATTAATTAACCTTACCAAACGTGTGTATTTTGAGTGTTTTTCACATTCTTAGTTACGAAAATCCCAAATTACATGCGAAACTAGCTTTATGTGGGAAAAAAATGACATTACCAGAAAAGTGTCTTTTGAGTGTTTTTTGAGCATTATATGCAACAAAGCACTAAAAAGCAGAGCAATCACATTACATTGGAATAAAACCAAATTTTACGAAGAACTTGCCTTTGTGTTTTTTTTAACTCCTTACATACCAAAACGCTAAAAGGCTTGCAAAACACCGTTTATGGAGATACAGAATAACATTACCAAAAACATGTATTTTGAGTGTTTTTGATCATATTACCTATAAAAACGCTGAAATACATGAAAAAAAAACCCTGTTTGTGAAACGAAAGCACATTACAAAAATCGTGTATTATGAGTATTTTTTTTAGTTCCTTAAGTACCAAAATGCTAAAACCCACAAATAACACTCTTTATAGAGAAAAAAAAATTATTTATTTTTTTTTGTTATTCGTCTTCATAGGTACCGAGATGCCAAAATTCTTAGAAAATTAAGGGAAATTATGTGAAAAAAACATTATAAAAAAATAATTTTAGCTTTTTCCGGAGTTATTTACGAAACCCTTAAGTGCATGCAAAGCAACCTATATGGGGAAATTACACGACTGTACAAGAAACCTGTCTTTGGGTGTTTTCAGCAATTTCAACAATATTACTGAAAACGTGTCTTTTCAGTGATTTACGTAGAACGCTAAAACTGATGCAAACCAACCAATATGAAGAAATAGAATAACATTACCAGAAAGTTGAGTGTTTTTGAGCTTGTTACCTACAAAAAACGCAAAAATGAACGCAAAGCACTCTATATTGGGAAACAATGGGAAACTTGTATAATGAATGTTTTAATAGTTTTCGAGAATCATAAGGCAAAAAACGCAAAAACACGTGTATATGGAGAAGTTTCTTAGATACCAAAATGCTGGAACTCATGAATTACACTCTTAATTAAGAAACAGAACAACCTTACGAAATGAGTGTATTTTGAGTGTTTTTTTTCACATTCTTACTTACCAAAACCCAAATTACATGCGAAACTAGCTTTATGTGGAAGAAAAATGAAATTACTAAAAAAGTGTCTTAATAGTGTTTTTGAGCGTGTTAGGTAATACAGCACTGAAAAGCAGGGCAATCACATTACATGGGAATAAAACCAACTTTTACCAAGAGCTCCTTACAAACCAAAACGCTAAAACCCATGCAAAACACCCTTTATGGAGAAACAGAATAACATTTTCAAAAACATGTATTTTGAGTGTTTTTGAGCTTGTTACCAATAAAAACGCTTAAATACATGCAAAGAACCCTATGTTTGGGAATGAAAGGACATTACGATGAATGTGTATTATGAGTGTTTATAAGTTCCTAAAGTACCAAAAAAGCTAAAACCCAAAAATAACACTCTTTATAGAGAAAAAATAAATAAATTAAAAAATGGCAATTTTTTTTGTTATTAATCTTCGTAGGTACCGAGATGCCAAAATTCTGGCAAAATTTTCGAAAATTATGTGAAAAAAGAAACTTATGAAAAAAGTTAATTTTAGCTTGTTTTCGAACTGTTATGTACCAAACCCTAAAGTGTATGGAAAGCCAACTATATGGGAAAATTAAACGACTTTAAAAGAAACCTGCCTTTTGAGTGTTTTTCAGCATGTTAGGCACCAAAACGATAAATAACATGGAGGTCACTCTATATGGGAATCCAAAAGAAAATTATTGAAAACTTGTCTTTTCAGTGTTTTACGTAGAAAAACGCTAAAACGGATGGAAACCAACCAATATGAAGAAATAGAATAACATTACCAAAAAGGTATATTTTGAGTGTTTTTTTTTATCATGTTACCTATAAAAACGCTTAAATACATGCAAAGAACCTTATCTTTGTGAAACAAAAGGACATTACGAGAAACGTGTATTATGAGTGTTTTTACGTTCCTTAAGTACCAAAAAGCTTAAACCCAGAAATAACACTCTTTATAGAGAAAAAAAAAAATAAATAAATCTTATTGATCTTCATAGGTAACGAGATGCCAAAATTCTAGCAAAATTCAAATATCAAAATATCAAAAAAGTTAATTTTAGCTTTTTTTCAGACTGTTATGTACCAAACCCTAAAGTGCATGTAGAGCCACCTATATGAGGAAATTAAACGACTTTACCAGAAACCTGTCTTTTGAGTGTTTTTCAGTATGTTAGGCACCAAAACAATAAATAATATGGAAGTCACTCTGTATGGAAATACACAACAAAATGACTGAAAACGTGTCTTTTAAGTGTTTTACGTAGAAAAACGGTAAAACGAATGCAAATCGGCCAATATCATGAAATAGAATAACATTACCAAAAATGTATTTTTGAGTGTTTTTGAGCGAAAATGGATGCAAATCTCTCCATATTGGGAAACAAAAGGACATTATGAGAAACGTGTTTAAGGTGTGTTTTATAGTTTCACAAGAACCACAATGCAAAAAACGCAAAAACTCGTATATATGGAGAAGTTTCTGAGATACCAAAATACTGAAACTCATGAAGAACACTCTTAATTCAGAAACAGAATAACCTTACCAAATGCGTGTATTTTGAGTGTTTTTCACATTCTTAGTTACCAGAACCCGAAATTACATGCGAAACTAGCTTTATGTGAGAAATGAATGATATTACCAGAAAAAGTGTCTTTTGAGTGTTTTTGAGCGTGTTAGGCAATAAAGCACAAAAAAGCAGGGCAATGACATTACATGCGAATAAAACCAACATTTACAAAGAACTTGTCTTTAAGTGTTTTTGATCTCCTTACATAACTAAAACGATAAAATGCTTGCAAAACTCCCTTTTTGGAAAAACAAAATAACATTACGAAAAACATGAATTTTCAGTGTTTTTGATGTGTTACGTATAAAAACGCTTAAATACATGCAAAGGACCCTATGTTTGGGAAACGAAAGGACATTACGAGTAACGTGTATTATGAATGTTTTTAAGTTCTATCAGTAACAAAAGAGTTAAAACCCACAAATAAAACTCTTTATAGAGAAAATAAACAAAAACGAGGATTTTTTTTTTTTTGTTATTCATCTTCATAGGTACCGAGATGCCAAAATTCTGGCAAAATTCAGGGATATTATGTGAAAAAATAACATTATGAAAAAAGATAATTTTAGCTTTTTTTTTTCGGACTGTTATGTACCAAAACCTAAATTGTATGCAAAGCCACCTACATGGGGAAATTAAACCACTTTACCAGACACCTTTCATTTGAGTTTTTTTTTTTTTTTTCAGCAAGTTAGGCACCAAAACGATAAATAATATGGAAGTCACTCTATATGGGAATCCAAAACAAAATTACTGAAAGCGTATCTTTTTAGTGTTTTACTTAGAAAAACGTTAATACGGATGCAAAGCAACCAATATGAAGAAATAGAATAATATTAGTAAAAGTTATATTTTGAGTGTTTTTGAGCTTGTTACCTACAGAAAACGCGAAAATAGTTCCAAAGCACTCTATATTGGGAAAGAAAAGGACATTACGAAAAACGTGAATAATGATTGTTTTATAGTTTCACAAGAACCACAAGGCAAAACACGCAAAAAACTCGTGTATATGGAAATGTTTCTTAGATGCCAAAATGCTGAAATTCATGAATAACACTCTTAATTGAGAAACAGAACAACCTTACCAAATGCGTGTATTTTGAATCTTTTTTCACATTCTTACTTACGAAAACCCCAAATTGCATGCGAAACTAGCTTTATGTGTGATAAAAAATAGTACCAGAAAAGTGTCTGTTGAGTGTTTTTGAGCGTGTTAGGCAATAAAGCACTAAAAAGCAGGGCAATCACATTACATGGGAATAAAACCAACTTTTACCAATAACTTGCCTTTAAGTGTTTTTAAGCTCCTTACATATCAAAACTCTAAAATGCATATAAAACAAGCGTTTTGAGTGTTTTGTAAGATTGTTATGTAAAAAAACGCCGAAATGAATCGGAAATACCTTATATGGGAAAAATCAAAAGACATTACGAGAAACGTGTATTATGAGTGTTTTTGACCTTTTTAGTACCAAAAGGGTAAAACGCATGTAAAACACTCTATATGGAGAAACAGAACAATATTGCCAAAAAAACGTGCATTTTGAGTGTTCTGAGATTGTTAGTTACCAAAAATCCAAAATTCATACAAAGACCCATATATAGATATATGAAACGACTTTAAAAACATATTAAAATACCATATATAGAGAAACAGAATACATTTACGAAAAACGTGTATTTTGTGTTTTTTTTTTTTTGAGCTTATTATGTACAAAATCGCCTGTCATCAAACAAATCACCCTGCATATGGAAATAAAAAGGACATTACGAGAAACATTTGTTATGTTTTTTTTTTTTTATTACTTTCTTAAGTACCAAATTAGTAAAAGCTTCAATAGTGCTCTGAAGAAAAAGAACAAACTCACCAAAAACGTGTATTTTTTTACATTGATCATTACCAAAACGCCAACATGCATGTAAAGCAACCTCTATGATGAAACGAAACGAAATCACTAGAAACTTGTCTTTTTCTTATTTTTTGAGCGTGGTAGGCACCAAATCAGTAAGAAGCAACGAAATCACCCCATAGGGGAATACAAAACAACTTTACTAAAACGTGTCTTTAGAGTGTTTTTTTTTAGGTTCTTACGAACTAAAATGTCAAAATGCATGCAAACACCCTGTTAGGTACCAAAGCACCAAAAAGACCCTATATGAGGAAACGAAAGGACATGAAAAAAACGTGTATTATAAGTTTTTTTTTTTTTTTTTTAGCTTCTTAGGTACCAAAACGCAAAAATAAATGAGTAGCACACTGTATGGAGAGAGAAAAAAATCGTGTAATTTGAATGTTTTTCACATTGTCAGGTAGCAAAACACCATAATGCTTGCTCGCTATAGGAGAAAATTAAACAATGTAAGAAATGTATTTTTTATGTGTTTTTCAGCGTGTTAGGCACGAAAACGCTAAATAGCATGGAAAGCAACTTATATAGAAATGCAAAATAATAAGCATGTCCCTTAAGTGTTTTAAACTTTTTACGTTCCAAAACGCTAAAACACGTGCAACAAACACGAATAATCTTACCAAATAGAAAAAAAAAACTTACCAAAAACGTTTATTTTGAGTCTTTTTGAGTCTGTTACGTACATCATCTTAAAAATGCATGAAAAGAACCCTGTATGAGGAAACGATAGGACATTACGAGAAACGTGCATTATCAGAGTTTTGAGTCACTTAGGTACCAAACACTAAACCGCCTGAATGAAAATTAAATATATTCTATTTCTCTTAATAGAGAAACAGAACATCACCAAAAACGTGTTTTTGAGTGTTTTTATTTTTTTCCATTTTATGGACCAAAAGGTCAAAATACATACGAAGCTTCCTATATGGGGAAATGGAAAGACATTTGGAGAAACAAGTTTTATTAGTGTTTTTGAGCTTCCTAAGTAAGCTTCCTAAGTACCAAAACCCTAAAAAGGATGAATAGCACCCTATATAGAGAAAAAGAACAACATTACCTAAAATCTTTATTTTGAGCGTTTTTCACATTATGTAGCATAACATCATAATGGATGCAGATCCCTATATGAAGAAGCAAAACGATATTACAGGAAACGTGTCTTTTGAGTGTTTACTTGAGTGTTAGGAATCAAAATGCTAAAAAGCATTGAAAGCACCCTATTTGGCAATATAAAATAACATTACCAAGAAAGTATCTTTAGAGTGTTTTTCACCTTCTTACATCCGAAATCGCTGAAAAGCATGCAAAACAACCTTTACGGAGAAACAGAATAACATTAACAAAAACTTGTATTTTGATTGTTTTTGTGCTTGTTAAGTATAAAAGAGCCAAATTACACGCAAAGCATCCTACATGGAGAAAAGAAAGGACATTACGAGAAAAGTGTATTAAGAGAGATTTTGAGCTTTTTAGGTACCAAGACTCAAAAACACATGATTAGAACCCTATATGGAAAAATAACTCTACCGAAAACTTTTACTTAAACTTTTTCTTCATATTGTTAAGTACCAAAAGACAAAATGCACTGGAAGCCCCCTTTATCGGAAACGAAACGACATTATCATCAACGTGTCTTGTGAGTGTTTTTCAACGTGTTAGACACCAAAACGAGGTAAAGCAAGGATAGTGCTCCATAAAGGAATACAAAATAGCATTACTTAAAACGTGTTTTAAAGGTTCTTATGTACAGAAACGCTAAAACCCAAGCAAAACACCCTTTATACAAAAGCGAAATAAATATTTCGTGTATAAATTACATTCAGAACAGTTAGGGAACATCCCTTACAGAAGAATAAGATCGCAGAAGAATGATCCTAAATGGATGACTGAGGTTAAAACACTACATAGGGCGAAAGAGAAGTATATATGAGATTAAAGACAGGGGAAGTGGTTTTAAGGCCATAATATAATGAATTAGAAAAGTCAGGAGTTTAATAAGGAAAGCTAAAAATAGTTATGAATTAAAAGTAGCCAGCCAAGCGAAGATGGACCCCAAGGGATTTTATCAGGCATATAAGACGAAGAATAAACAATAGTTCCTTAAAGACAGCAGAGTGGGACCTGCTTAGTTGTTGGGAGGAGATTAGTAAAATTGTGAACGAGTATTTTTTAACCGTCTTTGCCCAGGAAAACATGCAGGATTTGCCAGATAGTGAGAAGATATTTAGAGTAGAAGAGAATGAGAAGCTGACAGATATTACCATAACTAAAGAGATAGTGGAACAAGAGATAGATAAGCTGAAAAGTTCAAGTCACCAGGACCAGATGAAATATATTCCAGAGTATTTAAGGAATGGAAAAAGCTTATAAGTAATCTGTTAGTTTCTCTCCTTAGGAAATCACTTTAGTCATGTGAGGTATCGGTAATGTGGAGGCAGGCAAATATAGTACCTACCTTTAAGAAAGGAGAAAAAAAAAAAAATTAACGTCTAATTATGGACCTGTCAGCTTAACTTCTGTTGAATGTAAAATAATGGAGTCAATAATAGCGAAGAACTTTTAAAAGCATTTAGACAAACATAACTTGATAAATCAGTTACAGCATAGCTTCACAAACGGGGAGTCTTACCTGACAAACTTGGTAAGTTTATACAGTAAGGTTTACAAGGCGGAAGATAATGGTGATAGTTATGGCATCCTATATCAGGACTTTAGTAAAGTGTTTGACAAGGTACCCCATCAGAGGCTACTGAGAAAGATTAGGGCGCACGAGAAAGATGAGGTGTTTAGATTGGATAAGGTCAAGGCTGAGCGGCAGGCGACAGAGTGTTGTAATAAACGGCTCTAAATCCGAGTGGGGTCAAGTAATTAATGGGGTGACAAAGGCATTATTAGTATTAGGGCCGATGTTGTTTGTATTATATGTCAATGACTACGATAGTGGAATTTAGTAGTGTTGTTAGTAAATTTGCGTATGACACGAGAATATGTAGATTAATTAGGTCAGAATTGCATACCATCGCCTTGCAGGCAGATTTGGATAGAATGAACGAATGGACAGACAGATGGCAAATGCAGTTTAATATCAACAAATGCAAAGCACTTAGCGTAAGTAGAAGAAACAAGAAATAAGAAACAAGAAGTAAGAACAAGAAAAACGGGTTCAAGCCTGAAAACTTGATGTTCAAAAAGGAGACAGGAAGGAATTGGTTCTCAAATAGAGTAGTAGATGATTGGAACGGACGTAGTAATCAAGTTGTTAGTGCTGAGGCATTTGGGAACTGTAAGAAAAAAATTACACATTTATGGATGAAGATGATAGGTGGAAATAGGTGGGCATATTTCATACAAGTACTGCCACGTGTAGGCCTGATGCCTTCTTGCAGATTTACTTATTTCTTATGTTCTTATAACCAAAAGCGTGTATTTTCAGTGTTTTATCAGCTATTACGTGAAAAAAAAATCCAAAATGCATGCAAAGCACCCCATATGAGGAAAAAAAGGGACATTACGAGAAACGTGAAATATGAGAGTTTTTGAGATTCTTAGATACCAAAACGCTGAAACTCATGAATAACACTCTTAATTGAGAAACAGAACAACCTTACGAAATGCGTGTATTTTGAGTGTTTTTCACATTCTTGGTTACCAAAACCCCAAATTTCATGCGAAAATAGCTTTATATGGAAAAAAAAAAAATGACATTACCAGAAAAGTGTCTTGAGTGTTTTTGAGTGTGTTAGGCAATAAAGCACTATAAAGAAGGGCAATCACATTACATGTGAATAAAACCAACTTTTACCAAGAACTTGCCTTTAAGTGTTTTTGAGCTCCTTACATACCAAAACACTAAAACGCATGTAAAACACCCTTTATGGAGAAACACAATAACATTACCAAAAACATGTATTTTGAGTGTTTTTGATCATGTTACCTATAAAAACGCTTAAATACATGCAAAGAACCCTATGTTTGGGAAACGAAAGGACATTACGAGAAACGTGTATTATGAGTGTTTTTAAGTTCCTTAAGTACCAAAAAGCTAAAACCCACAAATAACACTCTTTATTTAGAAAAATAAATAAATAAATAAAATTTCTTTTTTTTTTTTTTTGTTATTCATCTTCATAGGTACCGAGATGCCAAAATTCTGGAAAAATTTAGGGCAATTATGTCATAAAAGAACATTATCAAAAAAAGTTAATTTTAGCTTTTTTTTCCGGACTGTTATGTACCAAACCCTAAAGTGCATGCAAAGCCACCTACATGGGAAAATTAAACGACTTTACCAGAAACCTGTCTTTTAAGTGTTTTTCAACATGTTAAGCAACAAAACGATAAATGATATGGAAATCAATCAATATGGGAATACAAAAAAAAATACTGAAAACGTGTCTTTTCAGTGTTTTACGTAGAAAAAACGCTAAAACGGATGCAAACCAAGCAATATGAAGAAATAGAATAACATTACCAAAAATATGTATTTTGAGTGTTTTTGATCATGTTACTTATAAAAACGCTTAAATACATGCAAAGAACCCTATGTTTAGGAAATGAAAGGACATTACGAGAAACGTGTATTATGAGTGTTTTTAAGTTCCTTAAGAACCAAAAAGCTAAAACCCAAAAATAACACTCATTATAGAGAAAAAAAATAAAATAAAAATAGGATTTTTTAAAATTAATTATCTTAGGTAAGAAGGTGCCAAAATTCTGGCAAAATTCAGGGAAATTATGTGAAAAGAAACATTATGAAAAAAGTTAATTTTAGCTTTTTTTTCGGACTATTATGTACCAAACCCTAAACTGCATTCAAAGCCAGCTATATGAGGAAATTAAACGACTTTACCAGAAACCTGTCTTTTGAGTGTTTTTCAGCATGTTAGGCAACAAAACGATAAATAATATGGAAGTATCTCTATATGGGAATCCAAAACAAAATTACTGAAAACATGTTTTTTTTTTTTTTTAGTGTTTTACGGAGAAAAACGCTAAAACAAACCAATATGAAGAAATAGAATAACATTACCAAAAAGGTATATTTTGAGTGTTCTTGAGCTTGTTACAAAAAACGCGAAAATAGATGAAAAGCACTCTATATTGGGAAACAAAAGGACATTACGAGAAACGATACACGTTTCTCGTAATGTATGTTTTATAGTTTCACAAGAACCACAAGGCAAAACACGCAAAAACTCGTGTATATGGAGAAGTTTCTTAGATACCAAAATGCTGAAACTCATGAATAACACTCTTGATTGAGAAACAGAACAACCTTACCAAATGCGTGTATTTTGAGTGCTTTTCACATTCTTAGTTACCAAAACCGCAAATTGCATGCGAAATTAGCTTTATGTGGGAAAAAAATGACATTACCAGGAAAGTGTCTTTTGTGTGTTTTTGAGCGTGATAGGTAATAAAACACTAAAAAGCAGGGCAAGCACATTACATGGGAAAAAAACCATCGTTTACCGAGAACTTGCCTTTAAGTGTTTTTTCACATACCAAAACGCTAAAACGCATACTAAACGCCCTTTATTAAGAAACAGAAAAATATTACCAAAAACGTTTGCTTTGAGTGTTTTCCAGCTTGTTATATTTAAAATTTTCAAAAATATATGTAAAGGACCCTATTTCGGGTAACGAAACGACATTCCCAGAAACATGTTGTTTTATTACTTTTAAGCATAGTAGGCACCTAACGCTTGAAAAAAAAAAAAAAAGATATGGAAAAAACTCTATATAGGAAAATAACATGAAAAAAAATCTTTTTTTGTGTTTTGAGCTTATTACGTACCGAAACTCTAAAATGCTTCGAAACCATCTATTATTAAAGAAACAGAAGAAAGTTAGCAAAAAGGTGTGTTTTGATTTTTTTCTTGAGCTTATTAGGTAATAAAACGCAAAAATTCATGCAAAATACCTTATATAGGGAAACGAAACGATATTAACGATATCCCCCATGTCAGGTACCAAAATAAGAAAATGTATACAAAGAACCCTAAATGAAGAAACAGAACAACATTACCAATATCTTGTGTTATGAAAATTTTGGAGCTTGTTAGGTACCAAAACGACAAAGTGCAAGCAAAGCAACCTATATGAGAAAAGAAAAGATTAAATTTTTTTTTTTGTCTATTTCTTATGTACAAACACGTTAAAACGCATACAAAATAACGTGTAATGGAGAACCAGGACAATATTGCCAAAAACGTGTATTTTGAGTGTTTTTTGAGCTTCATAAGTACCAAAATGCCAAAATACATGCAAAGAACCCTCGATGCAGTAACGGAAAACATTACCAGAAAATTGTCATATGGGTTGTTTTTGGGTATGTTAAGCACCATATCGCTGAAAAAAAATTTCAGCTTCTTACGTACCAAAACGCTCAAACGTATGAAAAATAACTTTTTATGGAGAAACAACATTTGTATTGAATATTTTTCAGCTTTTTTAGATCGCAAAACACCAAAATGCATGCATATTACCCGATATTTGAAAACGAAACGATATTAACAGAGAAGTGCATTATGAGATTTTCACAAAAAATCAAAAATATATGAATAACACTCTATATAAAGAAACAGAACAATGTTACGAAAAACGTGTATTACAAGTTTTTTTTCGCAATGTTAGATAATAAAACTCCAAAATTCATACAAATCACCCTATCGAATAAACAGAACATTACCAAACACGTGTATTATGAGTGTTTTTCCCTGTGTTAGGTACTAAAACGCCAAAATGTATACAAAGTAGCCAACATGAAGAAACAGAACAAATTTATTAGAAAAAAAAATATTATGAGTGTTTTTGTGCTTGTTAGGTACCAAAACGCTTAAGTGCATGCAAAGCACGCTGTATGGGAAAAATAAAGAAAATTCTTTTGATTGTTTGTTTTTTTTCTGCTTACGTACTAAAACGTTAAAATGCATGCAAAACGCCATTCATGGGCAAGTAGAACAACATTACGAACACGTGTTTTAAGCGTTTTCCATCTTGTTAGGTACAAAGACGACAAAATGCATGCAAAATATCCTATTTGGGGTAATAAAACGATTTTACCAGAAACGTGTCATTTGGGTGTTTTTTGTTTTTTAAACATCAAAACGCTGATGAGAATGGAAAACACTATACATGGGAAAATAAAACATTATCAAAAACGTGTCTTTTGCGTGTTTTTGAGCTTATTAAGTACCAAATCTATAAAACGCTCCAAAACAATCTTTATGGAGGAAGAGAACATTACCAAAAACGGGTGTTTTGAGTGTTTTTGAGCTTGAAAGGTACCAAAACGCCAAAATGCATGCAAATTATCCGATATTTTGAAATAAAACGATATTAACAGAAAAGTCTATTAAGAGTGTTTTTTTTTTTTTGAGCTTGTTATTTACCAAAACGATAATGTGCATGCAAAGCACTCTATTTGAGAAAAGCAAACAACATTGCAAAAAAAGAAACTTGTCTTTTAACAACGCGTGCAAAACACCTCTTATTGAGAAACCTAACAACATTACCGAAAACGTGTGTGTTTAATATTTTCCAGCTGGTTAGATACTAGAACGACATTTACAGAAAACGTGCCATTTGGATGTTTTTGAGCATATTAAGCACCAACACTCTAAAACACATGAAAAAATACTTTACATGGGAAGACAAAATAACTTCATCATCTTGTGTATTTTGAGGGTTTATCTTATGTACCAAAACGCTAAAACGCGCGAATATTTATATATATGGAGAAACAGAATAACATTACCAAAAACCTACTGTGAGTGTTTTTCTTTGTGTTTAGGTACCAAAACTCCAAAATACATACAAAGCACTCATACAGATTGCTTTATATGCATTTTTGATACAAAAATGTGCGTTATGATTTCTTTTTTTTTTTTTAAGCTCGTAACATACCAAAAAGTTCAAACATGCGAAACGCTCTTTATGGAGAAACAGAGCAACGTTGCCAAAAACATGTTTTGAGTTTTTTTTTTTTTTTTTTCAGCATGCTGGGTACGAAAATAACAAAACACATGCAAAGCATCCTATTTGAGTTAACGAAACGGCATTCCCAGAGATGTGTCATTTCTGTGTTTTTGAGCATATTAGCCACAAAAAAAGCTATAAAAACATTGAAAACACTCTATATGGGAAAATAAAAACATTATAAAAAAAAACGTCTTTTGAGTGTTTTTGAGCTTCTTCCGTACCAAAAGGCTAAAACAGTGTAACACTGTTTATAGAGAAACAGAACAACATTACCAAAAATGTGTTTCTTCATTGTTTTTGAGCTTGTAAGGTAACAAAACACCAAAGTCCATGATAATCACCCGATATGGGGAAAAGAAACGATATTAACATAAACGTGTGTTATAATTGTTTTTTAACTTCTTCTGTACCAAAACGCTAAAAAAACGTGAATATCACTATATTGAGAAACAGAACAGCATCATCAAAACCTTGTATTATGAGTGCTTTTCTCAATGTTAGGTACCAAAATGCTAAAAAGCATATAAAGCACCCTATGAGAAGAAACAGAATAATATTACAAAAACGTGTATTATAAGTGTTTTTACCAAAACGCTAAAGTGCATGCAAACTCCCAATAATGCAAAAACAAATAACAATAACAAAAACGTGTCTTTTGAACGTTTTTCAGCTTCTTAGTACCAAAACGTGGAAACGCATGCAAAACGTTGTTCATGGAGAAACAAGTACATAACCGATAATTTGTCTTTTCATTGTTTTCCAACTTGTTGGGTACCAAAACGTGAAAATGCATGCAAAGCACCCTATTTGGGTACCGAATCGACATCACTAGAAACGTGTAATTTGTGTGATTTGAGCATATTAGGCATGAAAACGCTAGAAAGCAGAGGGAAACTAAGCAACATTATCAACAACGTGTCTCTTAAGAAATCTTAAGCTTCTTACGTACCAAAACGCTAAAACATATGTAAAACACCCTTTAAGGTGAAACAAAACTATATTAAGAAAACGTGTGTTTTGAGTTTTTTTGAGCTATTTAGGTAACAAACGCCAAAATGCATCCAAAGTATCCGTTACTGGGAAACGAAACGATATTAACAGAAACGTGTGTTATAAGTGTCTTTCAACATTATTGATACTAAAACACTAAATTACGTGAATCGCTCTCTATATGGAAAAATAGAACAACACTACCAAAAACGTGTATTATGAGTGTTTTCGCCATGTTACGTACTAAAACGTCAAATGCACACAAGCACCCTATATGACAAAAAAAAAAAAAAAGATTACTAAAATGGTGTAAAATGAGTGTTATTAAGATTGTTAGGTACTAAAACGCCAAAATGCACGGAAATTACCCTATATGTGAATAGCAAACAACAATACCAAAAACATCTTTTCATTAGTTCCAGCTTATTATGTAACAACCCTCCAAAATATATGCAAATCACCCTATCCGGGGTTAGAAGACGACATTCTCAGAAAGGGTGTTTTTTGAGGATATTAGGCACCAAACGGTAAAAAGAAAGAAAAACATTCACTATAAAATATCAAAACTGTGTATTTTGTGTTAAATAAACTTTACAGAGAAAATGAACAAAATTACAAAAAAAAAAGTATGATTTGTGTGTTTTCCAGATTGTTAGGTTTAGGTATTAAAACGCCAAAATGAATGATTTGATATGTCTAAAGGAAACAATATTAACAGAAACGTGTATTATGAGCGTTTTTTTTTTTAGCTTCTTATGTACCAAAACGCTAAAACACATGAATAGGAATCTATATGGAGAAACAAAACATTATAACTATGTTAAGTGCCAAAACGCCAAAATGCATACAAAAAAAAAAACCTACATAGAAAAATCAGAAAATTATCTAAAACGTGTAATATAAGTGTTTTGATCTTGTTATTTACCAAAACGCTAAAAGTGCATACAAAAAATCCTTCTTGGAGAAAAAAAAAGGCAAAAAAAGACCATATTGAGTGTTGTTGAGCTTTTTAGCTATCAAAACTGCAAAATAAATGAAATCACCATTTTAGTAGCCGAAAGAGATTACCAAAAACAGCTCTTTTTGAGTGTTTTTGAAAATCTTATGTACAAAAACTCTCTATATTGCAAAAGCAAACAATATAACCAAAAACATGTATTTTTAGTGTTTTTCAGCTTCTTGTTCCTTTATAGAGAAACAGAAAAACATTGTATAAAACGTGTTTATTGAGTGTTATTGAGCTTCTTATCGACCAAAACTTCAAAATGCATGCAAAGCACGGAGCGACATTATCAGAAAGATATTTTTTGAATGTTTTTGAGCTTCTTATGTAACAAAACGCTAAAGCGCGTGGAAAACACGTTTTACATTACAAAAAAAAAAAAGTGTGATTTGAGCGTTTTCCAGCTTGTTAGGAACCAAAACGTGAAATTCAATGGAAATATCACGATATTGGATACTAAAGGATATTAAAAGAGTATTATGAGTATTTTCAGCTTCTTAGGTTTAAAAAAAAACGCTAAAAAACGTCAATAACACACTATATCTAGAAACAGAACAACATTACCAAAAAACGTCTTTTATATGTTTTTGAGCTTCTTAGGTGCTAAATCACGAAAGTGCATGCAAAGCACCCTGTATGGAAAAAAAAAAAAAAAAAAAAAAAATATATATATATACGAGTATATATATATATATATATATATATATATATATATATATATATATATATATATATATATATATATATATATATATATATATATATATATATATATATATATATATTAAAAAAAAATGTGTCGAGTGTTTTTCAGCTTACGTACTAAAACGGTAAAACGCATGGAAAACACTGTTTGTGGAGAAAAAAAGTACCAATAATGTGTATTTTGAGAGTTATCAGCGTAATAAGTAGTAAAACGCCAAAATGCATGCAGAGCACCCTATATGAAGTAACGAAACGACATTTCCAAAAACGTGTCATTCAGGTGTTTTTTTTTTTTAGGGTATTAGGCACCAAAACGCTAAAAAAAAAAAAAAAACATGGAAAATACCCTATATAGGAAAATGAAACAACTTCAACAAAATCATGTCCTTTGTGTGCTTTTGAGCTTCTTACGTAACAAAACGATAACTAAACTAAACAGTTTATGAAAAAACAGAACAATATTAGCAAAAAAAAGAGTGTTTTTGAGCTTGTTAGATAACTAATCGCCAAAATGCATGCAAAGTTTCAGATATGGGGAAAAGAAAACATATCAACGCTGTTTTTCAGCTTTTTATGTAACGAAACGCTGAAACACGTAAATAGCATTTTATATGAAGAAACATAACATCATTACGAAAAACGTGTATTTTGGGTGCTTTTCCCCATGTTAGGGACCAAAACGCCAAAATACATATAACACACCCTATATGAAGAAACAACGACATGATCACAAACATGTATTATGAATATTTTTGAGTTTGTTAGTTATCAAAACGCCAAAGTACATGCAAAGCACCCTATAAAAGAAGAAGAAAAAAAAAAAAACATTACCAAAAACATATCTTTTGAGTGTTCTTCAGCTTCGTACGTACAGAAACTCTAAAAGGGATTGAAAACGCACTTAACTGAGAACATTAACAAAAACGTGTGTTTTAAGTGTTTTTAAGTTAGGTAGCAAAACGACAGAATGCATGTAGAATACCTTGTCTAGAGTAACTAAAAGATAGTACCTGCAACGTGCCATTTGGAAATTTTCGAGTAAATTAGGCAAGAAAAAGCTAAAAAGCATGGAAATAGCTCTATATGAGAAAAGAAAACAACATTGTCAAAAAACGTTTCTTTTTAGTGTTTTTGAGCGTACAAAACGCTAAAATGTGAGCAAAGAAACATTTATGGGAAACTTTAGCAAAAAATTCTTATCTCAGTCTTTTAACTTGTTAGGTACCCATATTGCCCCATAAACCCCATATTGCATGCAAAGGACCCTATTTGAGTAAACGAAACGATATTAACAGAAACGTGTATTATGAGTGTTTTTATTTTTTTTTATGTACCAAAACACTAAAACACGTGAATAATGCTCTATATGAGGAAAAAAAAAACATTAACAAAACCAGTAGCAAAACATCACCAGAAACTTGTCATTTAGGTATTTTGAGCGTATAAGGCAGCAAAACGCTTAAAAAGCAAGGAAAATACCCTATATGAGAAAACGATATAACAAAATCGAGTGTTTTTGAGCTTCTTACGTACCAAAACGATAAAAGATGTCCGAAACAATATTAGCAAAAACGTATGTTCTGAGATTTTTTTAGCTTGTAAGTAACAAAACGCCAAAATGTATGCAAATCACCCTATATAGGTAAATGAAACGATATTAACATAAAGGTGTGTTATATCTTTTCCAGCTTCATAGATACCAAAAATCTAAAAACACGTAAATAATACTATATTTGCAGAAACAAAACAACATTAGCAAAAGCGTACTTTATAAGTTTTTTCCCCATGATAGGTACCAAAACGCCTAAAAGCATAGTGAACACCATACATAAAGAAACAGACCAACATTACGAAAAACTTGCATGCTGAGTGTTTTTGAGCTTGTTAGATACAAAAACACCAAAGTGCATGCAAGACAACCTGTATAGGAAAAACAATCAATATTAACAAAAACTTGTCTTTTGAGTGTTTTTCAGTTTCTTACATACTAAAACTCTAAAACGCATGAAAAACACCCTTTATGGAGAAAGAGGACAACATTACTATAAACGCGTTTTGAGAGTATATATATATATATATATATATATATATATATATATATATATATATATATATATATATATATATATATATATATATATATATATATATATATATATATATATATATATATATATATATATATATATATATACATATATATATATATAACATCGAAAACGTGTCTTTTGAATGTTTTTGAGCTTTTTACGTACCAAATTTCTAAAAAGCGTGCAAAACATCCTTTATGGTGAAAAAGAACATTACCAAAAATGTGTGTTTCGAGTCTTTTTGAGCTTGTTGGATACGAAAACGCCAAAATGCACACAAATTAATGGACATTGACAAACTAAAAGTTATTAAATAAAAATATTATTATGAGTGTTTTTAACTTCTTATGTACGAAAACACTAAAACACGAGAATATCACTCTATATGGAGAAAAAAGCATTAACCCCCAAAAAATGGGTGTTTTCCTCATGTTAGGTACGACAATCTATACAGAATACCATACATGAAAAACAGAACAACATTACCAAAAACGTATATTATAAGTGTTTTTGAGCTTCTTAGCTAATAAAATACTGAAACACGTGATTAGTACATATATTTAGGCGTTTTGGTTTCTAAAAAGCTGGAAAACGCTTAAATCATACGTTTTTGGTAATGTCTCCCGATAAAGGCTATTGTGCACGCGTTTTAGCATTTTGGAAGGTAAGAAGCTCAAAAACACTCAAAAGACACCATTTTGATAATGTTGTTTTGATTTCTATATAGAGTGTCTTCCATGCTCTTAAGAGTTTTGGTGCTAACGCTGAAAACCACCGAAATAAAATTAAATGGATGAATTTTTGCGTATTGGTACGTAATAAGCTTAAAAACATTCAAAATACACGTTTTTGGCAATAATATTTTGTTTCTCCATGAAGTTTCTTTTCCATGCATTTTAGTGTTTTGGTACGTAAACAGCTGAAAACACTCTAAAGACACGTTTTTGTTTGTTTCTCCCGTATAGCTTACTTTGCATGCACTTTGGCGTTTTTTTAAACACTACTAATACATGTTTTTGTACCCTATATGAGGAAAGAAACGCGATTTCCAGAAAAGTGCCTTTTGAATGTTTATTGGCGTGCTAGGCACCAAAACGCTAAAAAGCATGGAAAGCACCCTATAAAGGAAAACAAAACAACTTTACCATAAACGTGTGTTTTCATTATTTTTCAGTTTCTTACGTACCGAAACGCTAAATCGCATGAAAAAAAAAAAACATGGAGAAATAATATCAAAAACAAATATTTCGAGTGTTTCTGAGTTAGTTAAGTAGAAAAACGCCAAAATGCATATATAATATCTTAAATGGGAAAATGAAAAGACGTTACTAAAATGTGTACTATTAGTGTTTTTTTTTTTAACATTAGGTACGAAGTCGCTAAAATGCATGAATAACACTCTATATGAAATAACATTACTAAAAACGTAAATTTTCAGTGTTTTCACATTGTTATGAATCAAAACGCCATAATACATGTAAAGCACCCTATTTGGGGAAAGGAAACGAGATTTCAGAAACGTGTCTAAAATGTGTTCTTCAGCGTGTTAGGCACAAAAATGCTAAAAAGCATACAAATCACCAGATATGGGAATACAAAACAACATTAAGAAAACGTTTCTTTTGAGTGTCCTACGTACCAAAACGATAAAAAAAAAGAAAACAGAAAATATCCTTTATGGAGAAACAGAATAACATTACCAAAAACAAGTATTTTGAGTGTTTTGTAAGATTGTTACGTAAAAAACACCTAAATGAATCGCAAATACCCTATATGGGAAAAATGAAAAGACATTACGAGAAACGTGTATTATGAGTGTTTTTGACCTTCTTAGTATCAAAAGGGTAAAACTCATGAATAACACCCTATATAGAGAAATAGATATATGAAACGACATTAAAAACGCATGAAAATACCCTATATAGAGGAACAGAATACATTTACCAAAAACGTGTATTTTGAGTGTCTTTCAGCGTATTATGTACAAAATCGCCTATCATCAAACAAAACACCCTGCATATGGAAATGAAAGGACATTACGAGAAACGTTTGTTATGTTATTTTCTTTTATTACTTTCTTAAGTACCAAATCAGTAAAAAGCTTCAATATTCCTCTGAAGAAAAAGAACAACCTTACCAAAAACGTGTATTTTTTTACATTGATAATTACCAAAATGCCAACATGCATGTAAAGCAACCTATATGAAGAAACGAAACGAAATCACTAGAAAACGTCTTTTGTTATTTTTTGAGCGTGTTAGGCACCAAATCAGTAAGAAGCAACGAAATCACCCTAGAGGGGAATACAAAACAACTTTACTAAAACGTGTCTTTAGAGTGTTTTTTTTAGGTTCCTACGAACTAAAATGTCAAAATACATGCAAACACCCTGTAAGGTACCAAAGCACCAAAAAGACCCTATATGAGGAAATGAAAGGACTTAACAAAAAACGTGTATTATAAGTTTTTTTTTTTTCTAGCTTCTTAGGTACCAAAACGCTAAAACTTTCTCCATAGAGTAGCACACTCTATGGAGAAAGAGAAAAACATTACCAAAATCGTGTAATTTGAATGTTTTTCACATTGTGAGGTAGCAAAACACCATAATGCTTGCTCGCTATACGAGAAAATTTAACAATAATGTAAGAAATGTGTTTTTATGTGTTTTTCACATAAATGCTAAATAGCATGGAAAGCACCTTATATAGAAATGCAAAATAATAAGCATGTCTTTTAAGTGTTTTAAACTTTTTACGTACCAAAACGCTAAAACACGTGCAACAAACACGAATAACCTTACCAAATAGAAAAACCTTACCAAAAACGTGTATTTTGAGTCTTTTTGAGTCTGTTACGTACATCATATTAAAAATGCATGTAAAGCACCCTGTATGGGGAAACGATATAACATTACGAGAAACGTGCATTGTCAGTGTTTTGAGTCCCTTAGATACCAAACACTAAATCGCTTGAATGAAAATTGAATATATCTTATATCTCTTAAAAGAGAAACAAAACATCACTAAAAACGTGTGTTTATTTATTATTTTTTTTACCTTGTTATGTACCAAAACGTCAAAATACATACGAAGCATCCTATATGGGGAAATAGAAAGACATTAGGAGAAACAAGTTTTTGAGCTTCCTAAGTACCAAAACGCTAAAACGCATGAAGAACACCCTATATAGAGAAAAAGAACAACATTACCTGAAACCTTTATTTTGAGCCTTTTTCATATTATGTAGCAAAACATCATAATGCATGCAGATCCCTATATGAAGAAGCAAAACGATATTACAGGAAACGTGTCTTTTGAGTGTTTACTTGAGTGTTAGGAATCAAAATGCTAAAAAGCATTGAAAGCACCCTATTTGGCAATATAAAATAACATAACCAAGAAAGTATCTTTCGAGTGTTTTTGACCCTTTTACGTCAAAAATCGCTGAAACACATGCAAAACAACCTTTACGGAAAAACAGAATAACATTACCAAAAACTTGTATTTAGATTGTATTTGTGCTTGTTAAGTATAAAAATGCCAAATTACACGCAAAGCATCCTACATGGAGAAAAGAAAGGACATTACGAGAAAAGTGTATTATGAGAGATTTTGAGCTTTTTAGGTACTAAAACTCAAAAACACGTGATTAGCACTTTATATGGAAAAACAACTCTACCGAAAACTTTTACTTAAACTTTTTTTTCATATTGTTAAGTACCAAAAGTCAAAATGCATTGGAAGCCCCCTTTATCGCGAAACGAAACGACATTATCATCAACGTGTCTTTTCAGTGTTTTTGAACGTGTTAGACACCAAAACGCTAAAAAAAAGCATGGAAAGCGCTCTATAAAGGAATACAAAACAACATTACTAAAAATGTGTTTTATAGGTTCTTATGTACAGAAACGCTAAAACCCAAGCAAAACACCCTTTATGGAGAAGCGAAAGAAATATTTCGTTGATAAATTACATTCAGGACAGTTAGGGAACATTTCTTACAGAAGAATAAGATCGCAGAAGAATGGTCCTAAATGGATGACTGAGGGTAAAACACTACATAGGGCGAAAGAGAAGTATATATGAGATTAAAGACAGGGGAAGTGGTTTTAAGGCCATAATATAATGAATTAGAAAAGTCAGGAGTTTTAAGAAGGGAAGCTAAAAATAGTTATGAATTAAAGGTAGCCAGCCAAGCGAAGATGGACCCCAAGGGATATACGACTAAGATTAGAAAAAACAATAGTTCCTTAAATACAGCAGAATGGGACCTGCTTATTTGTTGGGAGGAGATTAGTAAAATTGTGAACGAGTATTTTTTAACTGTCTTTGCCCAGGAAAACATGCAGGATTTGCCGAATAGTGAGAAGATATTTAGAGTAGAAGAGAATGAGAAGATGACAGATATTACCATAACTAATGAGATAGTGGAACAGGAGATAGATAAGCTGAAAAGTTCAAGTCACCAGGACCAGATGAAATATATTCCAGAGTATTTAAGAATTGAAAAAAGGTTATAAGTAATCTGGATAAGGTCATGGCCAAGCGGCAGGCGACAGAGTGTTGTAATAAACGGCTCTAAATCCGAGTGGCGTCAAGTAATTAGTGGGGTGACAAAGGAATTATTAGTATTAGGGCCGATGTTGTTTGTAATATATGTCAATGACTTGGATAGTGGAATTAGTAGTGTTGGTAGTAAATTTGCGGATGACACGAGAGTATGTAGATTAATTAGGTCAGAATCGCATACCATCGCCTTGCAGGCAGATTTGGATAGGTTGAACGAATACACAGACAGATGGCAAATGCAGTTTAATATCAACAAATGCAAAGCACTTAGCGTAAGTAGAAGAAACCCACACTGTAGTTACACAATGAACAACCAAGTTCTGGTAGGTTCAGGGTAAGAAAAAGATTTGAGATTTAAAGTTAGCTCTGAACTCCGTCTAAGAAAGCAATGCAAAGAGGCCAGAAACAAAGCAAATAGTGTATTACGATTCATTTTCAGGAATGCTAAAAGTAAAACTCCCGAAGTAATATTAAAGTTACATTTGGCGCTGGTCAGACTTCATCTACACTACGCTGTCTAATTCTGGTCACCACATCACAGGAAGGATAAAGGTCTATTAGAATCAGTTCAAATGAGAATGACTAAAAGGATATGGGGGATGAAGAGTATTCCTTACTAAGCGAGATTCAAGTTGTTAAATTTACATTCTTTAGAGAGACGTAGGTTAAGAGTTGGACCTGATACAAGTCTTTAAGTGGTATATGGGTTATAACAAGGGGAACATAAGGAAAATTCTTAGAATCTGTAACCATGATAGAACAAGAAAAATGGAACATCAAGTTTTCAGGCTTGAGCCTGAAAACTTGATGTTCAAAAAGGAAACAGGAAGGAATTGGTTCTCAAATACAGTAGTAGATGATTGGAACGGACTTAGTAATCAAGCTGTTAGTGCTGAGGCATTTGGCAACTGTAAGAGAAAATTACACATTTATGGATGGGGATGATAGGTGGAAATAGGCAGGCATATTTCATACAAGTACTGCCACGTGTAGGCCTGATGCCTTCTTGCAGATTTACTTATTTCTTATGTTCTTATGTTCTTATAACCAGAAGCATGTATTTTCAGTGTTTTTCAGCTATTCCGTGAAAAAAAAATGCCAAAATGCATGCAAAGCACCCTAAATGAGGAAAAAAAGGGACATTACGAGAAACGTGCATTATGAGTGTTTTTGAGATTCTTAGATACCAAAACGCTGAAACTCATGAATAACACTCTTAATTGAGAAACAGAATAACCTTACTAAATGCGTGTATTTTGAGTGTTTTTCACATTCTTGGTTACCAAAACCCCAAATTGCATGCGAAACTAGCTTTATGTGGAAAGAAAAAAAAAAGACATATCCAGAAAAGTGTCTTTTGAGTGTTTTTGAGCGTGTTAGGCAATAAAGCACTAAAAAGCAGGGCAATCACATTATATGGGAATAAAACCAACTTGCCTTTAAGTGTTTTTGAGCTCCTTACATACCAAAACGCTAAAACGCATGCAAAACACCTTTTATGAAGAAACAGAATAACAATACCAAAAACATGTATTTTGAGTGTTTTTGATCATGTTACCTATAAAAACGCTTAAATACATACAAAGAACCCTATGTTTGGGAAACGAAAGGACATTACGAGAAACGTGTATTATGAATGTTATTAATTTCATTAAGCACCAAAAACCTAAAACCCACAAATAACACTATAGAGAAAAAAAAAAAGTACTTTTCTTTTTTCTTTTTTGTTATTCTTCTTCATAGGTACCGAGATGCAAAAATTCTGGCAAAATTCATGAAAATTATGTGGAAAAAAAGAACATTATCAAAAAAGTTAACTTTAGCTTTTTGTCGGACAGTTATGTGCCAAAACCTAAATTGCATGCAAAGCCACTATATGGGGAAATTAAACGACTTTACCAGAAACCTGTCTTTTGAGTGTTTTTCAGCATGTTAGGCACCAAAACAATAAATAATATGAAAGTCACTCTATATGGGAATCCAAAACAAAATTACTTAACACTTGTCTTTTCAGTGTTTTATGTAGAAAAACGCTAAAATGGATGCAAACAAACCAATATGAAGAAATAGAATAACATTGCCAAAAAGGCATATTTTGAGTGTTTTTGAGCCTGTTACCTACAAAAAAACGCGAAAATGGAAGCAAAGCACTCTATATTGGGAAACAAAGGGACATTACGAGAAACGTGTATAATGAGTGTTTTATAGTTTCACAACAACCACAAGGCAAAAGTTTCTTAGATACCAAAATGCTGAAACTCATCAATAACACTCTTGATTGAGATACAGAACAACCTTACCAAATGCGTCTATTTTGAGTGTTTTTCACATTTTTAGTTACCAAAACACGAAAATGCATGCGAAACTAGGTTTATATGGGGAAAAAATTATATTACCAGAAAATGTCTTTTGAGTGTTTTTTTTTTAGCGTGTTAGGCAATAAAGTACTTAAAAGAAGGGCAATCACATTACATGTGAATAAAACAAACTTTTACCAAGAACTTGCTGTTAAATATTTTTGAGCTCCTTACATACCAAAACTCTAAAACGAATGCAAAACACCCTTTATGGAGAAACACAATAACATTACAAAAAACATATTTTGAGCGTTTTTGATCATGTTACCTATAAAAACGCTTAAATATATGCAAAGAATCCTATGTTTGGGAAACGAAAGGACATTACGAGAAACGTGTATTATGTGTTTTTAAGTTACTTAAATATCAAAAAGCTAAAACCCACCAATAACACTCTTTATAAAGAAACGAAAAAAAAAAAAAATGAATAATTTTTTTTTATTCATCTTCATAGGTACCGAAATGCCAAAATTCTGTGAAAATTCAGGGAAATTATGTGGATAAAAGAATATTATCGAAAAAGTTAATTTTAGCTTTTTTTTTTCGGACTCATGTACCAAACTCTAAAGTGCATGGAAAGCCATCTATATGGGGAAATTAAACGACTTTACAAGAAAACTGTCTTTTGAGTGTTTTTCAGCATGTTAGGCACCAAAACGATAAATAATATGGAATTCACTCTATATGGGAATCCAAAACAAAATTACTTTAAACGTGTCTTTTTCGTGTTTTACGTAGAAAAACGCTAAAACGAATGCAAACTAACCAATATGAAGAAATAGAATAAGATTACCAAAAAGGTATATTTTGTGTGGTTTTTGAGCTTTTTAATTATAAAAAACGCGAAAATGGATGCAAAGCTCTCTATATTGGTTAACAAAAGGACATAAAACGTGCATAATGAGTGTTTTATAGATTCTCAAGAAGCACAAGGCAAAAAATAACATTCTTAATTGAGAAACAGAACAACCTTACGAAATGCGTGTATTTTGAGTGTTTTTCACATTCTTAGTTACCAAAACACCAAATTGCATGTGAAAGTAGCTTTATGAGGGAAAAAAAATAACATTACTAGAAAAGTGTCTTTTAAGTATTTTTTTTTTTTTAGCATGATAGGCAATAAAGCATTAAAAAGCAGGGCAATTACATTACATGGGAATAAAACCAACTTTTACCAAGAACTTCCCTTTAAGTGTTTTTGAGCTCCTTATATACCAAAACGCTAAAACGCATGCAAAACACCCTTTATTTAGAAACAGAATAACTTTACCAATAACATGTACTTTGAGTGTTTTTTTATCATGTTACCTATAAAAACGCTTAAATACATGCAAAGAATCTTATGTTTGGGAAAAGAAAGGACATTTCGTGAAACGTGTATTATGAGTGTTTTTAAGTTCTTTAAGTACTAAAAAGCTAAAACCCACAAATAATACTCTTTATAGAGAAAAAAATAAATAAATAAAAAAATATGATTTTTTTTTTTTGTTATTCATCTTCATAGGTACCGAAGTGCCAAAATTCTGCCAAAATTCAGGGAAACTACGTGAAAAAAGAACATTATGAAAAAAAGTGAATTTTAGCTTTTTTTTTTTTCGGACTAATATGTACCAAACCCTAAAGTGCATGCAAAGCCACCTATATGAGGAAATTAAACGACCTTACCAGAAACCTGTCTTTGCAGTTTTTTTTTTTTCAGCATGTTAGGCACCAAAACGTTAGATAATATGGAAGTCACTTAATGTGGGAATCCATCACAGAATTACTGAAAAAGTGTCTTTTCAGTGTTTTACGTAGAAAAACGCTAAAACGGATGCAAACAAACGAATATGGAGAAATAGAATAACATTGCCAAAAAGGTTTATTTTGAGTGTTTTTGAGCTTTTTACCTACAAAAAAACGCGAAAATAGATGGAAAGCACTCTATTTTGGGATACAAAAGGACATTACGAAAAACGTGTATAATGAGTGTTTTATAGTTTCGCAACAGCCACAATGCATAAATCGCAAAAACTCGGTGTATATGGATAAGTTTCTTAGATACCAAAATGCTGAAACTCAGGAATAACACTCTTAATTGAGAATACAGAACAACCTTACCAAATGCGTGTATTTTAACTGCTTTACTATTTTTGACTGCTTTACTAAACCAAAAATTGCATGCGAAACTAGCCTTATATGGGAAAAAAAATGACATTGCCAGAAAAGTGTATTTTGAGTGTTTTTGAGCGTGATAGGCAATAAAGCACTAAAAAGGAGGGCAATCACATTACATGGTAATAAAACCACCTTTTACCAAGAACCTGCCTTTAAGTGTTTTTGAGCTTCTTACATACCAAAACGCTAAAACGCATGCAAAACACCCTATATGGAGAAAGAGAATAACATTACCAGAAACATGTATTTTGAGTGTTTTTGATCATGTTACCTATAAAAAACGCCTAAATACATGTAAAGAACCCTATGTTTGGAAAATGAAAGGACGTTATGAGAAACGTGTATTATGAGTTTTTTTTTTAAGTTTGTTATGTATGAAAAAGCTAAAACCCACAAATAACACTCTTTATAGAGCGTTTTCTTACCTAACAATGTGAAAATACTCAAAAAGCACATTTTTGTAATCTTGTTTTTTTCTCCATGTTTTTTTCTCAATGTGTCAAATAGGTCTTGGTACCTAAGAAATAAAAAAAAAAAAACACTCTTAATAAAAGTTTCTCCTAATGTCTTTTCGCGTCCCCTTGCAAAGTATTTTGCATGCATTTATGTTTCTTTTTATATGTAAAAAGAAAAAAATTGTTTATGGTAATAAAGGGTGTTTTGCATACATCTCAGCGTTATGGTACGTAAGTAGCTGAAAATACCCAAAAAATCAATTTTTGGTTGTCTTGTTCTTTCATATAGCTAGCTTTCAATGTTTTTTTTTCTTATAACTTTGGTACCTAACACGTTCATCAACACTCAAAAGACATGTTTCTGGAAATGTCGTTTCAGCTCCCCATACTAGATAGTGCTCTGGAGGCATTTTGACGTTTTGGTACATAAAATTGTGAAAAACACTCAAAATAAACATTTTTGGTAATGTTCTGTTTCTCCATATACAGTGGTACTAAATAGTTTTCGCGTTTGGTACCTAAGACGCTCAGAAACACTAATAATACATCTTTCTCGTAATGTCCATTATTTTATCCATATTGGGTGATTTCCATGCATTTTGGCGTTTTTGTTACGTAACAATGTGAAAAAAAATACTCAAAATATACGTTTTCGGTAATGTTCTTCTGTTTCTTCATATATAATAATATACATGCGTTTGTGCATTTTGCTACCTAAGAATCTCAAAACACTGATAAATAAAGTGTCTTTTTATTTCTTTTCGTATCGCTATTTAGGATACTTTGCAGGCATTTTTGCTTTCTTTTATACGTAAGAAAAAAAAAAAAAACTCTAAATACATGTTTCTGGTAATGTTATTCTATTTCTCCATAAAATGTGCTTTGCATGCATTTTAGCGTTTTGGTACGTAAGTAGCTGTAAAAACTCTCAAAAGACACGCTTTTGGGAATGTTTTGCTTTTCCAAATAGAGAGTTTTTGTTCCTTTTTAACGTTTTGGTATCTAATATTGTTGTGTTTCTCCAAAGAGAGTATTATTCATGCATTTTCGCGTTTTGGTATCTGAGAAGCTTAAAAACGCTCTTAATATAAGTTTTTCATAATGTCTTTGGTTACTTTTTTTTCCGTAACAAGGTCAAAACATTGAAAATACACGTTTTTTTTTTTTGGTAATGCTATTCAGTTTTTCCAAAAAAAGGCTTTTTGGATGCATTTAAGTGTTTTTGTATGTAAGTAGCTCATAAGCACTGAAAAGAAAAGTTTTTGTAAACTTTTGTTTTCTCCTATAGGGTGCTTTCCTTGGTTTTTAGCTTCTTAGTACATAACTCGCTCATAAACACTGAGAGGACATGTTTCTGGTAATGTTTCCTTTCCCCATATAGTATGCTTTGCATGCATTTTCGCGTTGCGGTACATAACGTGAATAAAGCCTTAAAACACGTTTTGGTTAATCTTGTTTTGTTTCTCCATATAGAGTATTGTTCATACGTTTTAGTGTTCTGGTACTTATGAACCTCAATAGCACTCAAAATATACGTTTCTTTTAATGTTTTCTTTTCCCATTTTAAGGTTATTTGCATGTATTTTATCGTTTTTGTATGTAACAGGCTCAAAATCTATCAAAATGCATGTTTTTAGTAAAGCTTTTGAATTTCTCCATAAAGTGTGTTTTGCAACCGTTTTAGCGGTTTGGTACGTAAGTAGCTCAAAACACTTAATGTTTTCCATTTACGGTACTTTCCATGCTTCTTAAGAGCTTTTTGTGCCTAACACAATCATAAACTCTCAAAAGACGTGTTTCTGAAAATGTCGTTTATTTTCCCCATATCGGGTGCTTTGCATGCATTTTGGCGTTTTGATACCTAACAAAGCTAAATACACTTAAAATACACGTTTTCTCCATACAGAATGCAAATCATACGTTTTATCGTTTTGGTACCTAATAAGCTAAAAAAAAAAAAACTCATAATATTGATTTCTCTTAGTCTTTTCGTTTTCTTATATAGGGTACTTTATATGCATTTTGACGCTTTTGTACATAAGAAGCTGGAAAATCGCTCAAAATGCTCGTTATTGGCAATATTTTTGTGTTTCTGCAGGAAGGGTGTTTTGCATGTTTTATCGTTGTGGTACATTATAAATTTAAAAACTTCCAAACACGTGAAAAGTCACTTTAATGGTTATTTCTTTTTTCCCTTCCAACATAGTGCTCTTTTCATACTTCTTAGTGTTTTGGTGCCTAACACGTAGAAACACTCTCAAAAGATAGGTTTCTTGTAATGTCGTTTTGTGTCGTCTTTTAGAAGTCTTTGCATGTATTTTTGCGTTTTGGTACCTAATAATATGAAAACCACTCAAAATATATATTTTCATTCGTGTTGTTTTGTTTCTCCATATAGAGTACTATTAAGGTGCCTTTTTTTTCGTACCTAAAAAGCTCAAAAGCTCTCATAATACACGTTTCTCGAAATGTGTTCGTTTCCTGGCATAGGGAACTTTGCATACATTTCGGCGTTATTCTACTTACATACCTCAAAAACACTGAAAATATATATATATTTTTTTTTGTATTAATATTTTGTTTCTCCATAAAACGTGTTTTGCGTCTGTTCAAGCGTTTTGATATAAAAGTAGCTCAAAAACACTAAAAAATACTATTTTTTTGGTAATTTTGTTTAGTATTCCCATATAGGATGCTTTCCATTTTTATTTTTTTAGAGTTTTGGTGCCTAACACGCTCATAAACACTCAAAATTCACGTTTCTGGAAATTTCGTTTCGTTTCTCCCATAGATTGCACTTTGCATGAATTTCGACGTTTTGGTACATAACATTGTGAAAACAAACAAAATACACGTTTTTAGTAATGTTGCTCTGTTTCTCCATATAGAGTGGTATTCATGCATTTTCGTATTTTTCAACGTAGTAAGGTCTAAAACACTTACAATATTTGTTTCTCGTAATGTCTTTTCGTTTCCCCATATTGGAAACTTTACATGAATTTTGACAATTTTTTTACGTAATTAGCTTAAAATATTAAAAATACACAATTTATCGTTTCTCCATAAAAGGTGTTTTGCATGCGCCTTTGCGTTTTAGTTTGTAAGTAGCTCTAAACAATGAAAAGACTTTTTTGTAATGTTTTGTTTTCCCATGTATGGTTCTTTCCTTGCTTTTTAGCGTTTTGGTACCTAATACGCTTACAAACACTGAAAAGACACGTTTCTAGAAGTGTCGTATTTTCCCTCATATATGATGCTTTGCATGCATTTTAGCGTTTTTGTTTCTCCATATAGAGTGCTATTCATTCGCTTTAGCGTTTTGGTACCTAATAAGTTGAAAACACTCATACTGCACGTTTCTCGTAATGTACTTTCTTATCCATATATAGTATAATTTGCAGGCATTTTGGCGCTTTTGTACGTGACAAGCTTAAGAAATAAAATGAAATACTAGTTTCTGGTAAGGTTATTTGTTTTTTCCATAAAGGGAGTTTTGCAAGCATTTTAGCGTTTTTGTACGTAAGTAACTAAAAAATACCCAAAAAAATACGTTTTTTGGGGGGAATGTTGCTTTGCTTTTCCAGTATAGGGAAGTTTTTTCATGCTTTTTATTGTTTTGTGGTTAAGTTCATATATATATATATATATATATATATATATATATATATATATATATATATATATATATATATATATATATATATATATATATATATATATATATATATATATATATATATATATATATATATATATATATATATATATATATATATATATATATATATATATATATATATATATATATATATATATATATATATATATATATATATATATATATATATATATATATATATATATAATATCACCAAAAAGAAATCGTTTGAGAGTTTTTGAGCTTGTTAAGTAGAAAAACGCCATAATGTATGGAAAGTATTCTATATGAAGAAAGAAAAAGACATTACGAGAAACGTTTATTATGAGTAAATTTGAGCTTCTTAGGTAGCAAAATGTGAAAACGCATGAATAGCACTCTGTATGGATAAACATAACAACATTACCAAAAACGTGTATTTTGAGTGTTTTTTCATATTGTTAGGTGCCAAAACGCCAAAATGTATGGAAGCCCACTAACTAACAAACGAAACTAAATTTAATGAAACGTATCTTTTGAATGTTTGTGAATCTGCTAGGTACCAGAATGCTAAAAAGCATGGAAAGATCACCATATGGGAATAAAAAACATTATCAAAAACATGTCTTTTCAATCTTTTTGAGCTTCTTACGTACCAACACGCTAATATGTTTGCAAAACACTCTTTATTGAGAAACAGAATAAAATTGCCAAAAACAAGTATTTTAAGTGTTTATGAGTTTGTTACGTAGAAAACGCAAAAATGCATGCAAAGTAACCTTTATGAGGAAATGAAACGATGTTTCCAGAAACTTGTGTTTTGAGTATTTAGATACTAAACCGATATAAAACTTGGAAATCACTTGATTTGAACAACAAAACAACACTAAGGAAAACGTGTCTTTTAAGTGTTTTTGAGCTTATTACATACCAAAAACCTATGCCGGATGCAAAAAAAAAAAAAATCTTCATGGAAACATAGTAACATTACCAAAAACTTGTAATTGGAGTGTATTTCTTATTGTTAGGTACGCATGCAAAGCATGCGAAAGGAAACGAGTTTTCCAGAAAGGTGTCTTTTGAGTGTTTATGAGTGTTCCAGCTCTAAAACGATGAAAAGCATGAAAATCATACTGTAATGGAAAACAAAACATTAACAAAAATGTCTATTTTCAGTATTTTTTTATCAACTTAGGTATCAGAACGCTAAAACGAATGCACAACACCCTTGATGGAGAAACAGAATAACATTACCAAAAACAAGTTTTTTTTTTTATTGTTTTTGAGGCTGTTACGTGAAAAACGTCAAAATACATTCCAAGTACCCTATTTGGTTTAATGGAAAAAAAAAGTATTACGAGAAAGGTGTTTTTTTTACTTCTTAGGTAACAAACCGCTAAAGGGCAATAATTAGCACTCTATAGAAAAAAAAACAATATTTCCAAAAACATGTATTTTGAGAGTATTTCACATTGTCAGGTACCAAAACTCCAAAATGCAAACAAAACACCGTATATGGTGAAAGAAAACGAGATTTAAAAAAAAAAGTGTCTTTTGATTGTTAATGAGTGTGTTAGATACCAAAACGAAAAAAAAAGAAACAAAAAAGCACCCTATATGGGAAAACAACACATTACCAGAAACGTTTTTTTCCTCTGTTTTTGAGCAACTTATGTACCAAAATTTTGAAACGCATGCAAAATATTATTTAATAACATTAAGAAAATAAGTATTTTGAGTGTTTTTTCAACTTGTTTTGTAGAAAAACGCCAAAGTACCCTAAATGGGAAAATGGATAAACATTACGAAAAACGTGTATTATGAGTATTTCATTAGTTTCATAGGTACCAAAACGCTATGAATGAGTATGAATAACACTCTATAGAGAAAAACAGAATTACATTAGGTGTTATTTTGAGTGTATATCATATTGTTAGGTTTTAGCACCCTTTATGGAGAAAGGAAGCGAGATTTCCAGAAACGTGTTTTTTTTTTTTTTTAATATTTATGTGCGTGCAGACACCCAAACGAAAAAAAAAAGGAGGGAAAGTACCCAATATGGGAGAACAAGACATTACCAAAACGTCTCTTTATAATGTTTTTTGAGCTACTTACGTACCAAAAACGCTGAAACGCTTGCAAAAAAAAACAAAAACATGAAGAAACAGTATAAGTATCAAAAACGGGTTTTTGTTTGTTTTTCAGCTTAGTACGTGGAAAAATGCCAAAATGCAAGCAAAAGAGTCTGTAATAATAAACGAAAAGACATTAGGAAAATCGTGTATTATAAGAGTTTTAGAGCTTCTTAGGTAGCAAAATACTAAAACGCATGAATTTTATAGTGCACTTTATATCGACAAATTAGAACAACATTACCAATAATTTGTATTTTGAGTGTTTTTTTTTTTATTATTAGGTACCAAAAGGCCATAATGTATTCACAGTCACCTATATAAGGAAATAAAACTACATTACTAGAAAAATGTCTTTTGAGGTTTTTTTTTATTCATTTATTTTCTGTTTTTTTTTCGTATTAGGCATCATAACGCTAAAAAGCTTGGAAAGCACCCTATATGGGAATATACATGTAAAACAACATTACGAACAAGTGTCTTTTCAGGGTTTTAGAATTTCTTTAGCACCAAAACTCTAAAACATGCAAAACACACTTTATATATATATATATATATATATATATATATATATATATATATATATATATATATATATATATATATATATATATATATATATATATATATAAAAGAGAATAACCTTACGAAAAACAAGTATTTTGAGTGTTTTTGAGCTTGTTACGTAAAGAAACGCCAAAATATATGCAAAGTCCTCTATTTAGGGAAACGAAAAGACATTATGAGAGATCTATTATAATCGTTTTTTTTTTTTTTTTTACATTTTTAGGTACAAAGATGCTAAAACGTATTGACAGCACTTAATATGAAAAAAAAAAAAAATTACCTAAAACTTATATTTTGAGTGTATTTAACAAAACGCCAAAAATGCATGCAAAGCAACGTATATGGCAATATAAAACATCATTACGAAAAAACGTGTCTTTTGAATGTTATAGACCTTCCTACTTACAAAACGCTATAACGAATACAAAACACTTTATGGAGAAAAAGAATAATATTACAAAAAAATAACTATTTCGAGTGTTTTTAGCGTGTTACGTACAAAAATGCAAAAATGCATGAAAATAACGCTATATGGGGGAAACGAAAGGAAATTACGAAGAAAATGTATTATAAGTGTTTTTGAACATCTTAGGTAACAAAATGCTGAAACTCAGGAATAGTACTCGATATCGAGAGGAAAAAAACGTGTATTTTGAGTGTTTTCACATTAATAAATAGCAAATCACCAAAATGCATTGAAAATCCTCTATATAGGTAAAAAGGAGATTTCCAGAAACGTATCTTTTTAATGTTTTTGAGCAAGTTAAGCACCAATACGCTAAAGAGCATGGAAATCACCTTATTTGGGAATACAAAACGACTTAACGAAAAACATGACTTTTTGAATGTTTTTGAAATTCTTATGTACCAAAAAGGTAAAATGCATGCAAAATACCCTTTATGCAGAAACAGAATAACATTACCAAAAACAAGTATTTTGAGTGTTTTTGAGCTTGTTACACAGAATAACACCAAAGTATATGAAAAGTATACTATGTGGGGAAACAAAAAAGACATTAGAAGAAAAATGTATTATAAATGTTTTTGAGCTTCCCAGGTACCGAAATGCGAAAACGCATTAATACCACCTTATACGAAAACACAGAACAGCATTACCAAAAACCGCATAATTTGAGTGTTTATTTTTTTTCCACATTGATAAGTACCAATATATTTGGAAACGATAAAATGTGTTTTTTTCTTAGTGTTTCTTTGTATGTTTGTCACCAAAACGCTAAAATGCAATGGTAAACACCCTAAATGGGAATAGAAAACAACTTTACCAAAAAACGTGTCTTTTGAGTGTTTTTCAGCCTCTTACGTACCGAAACCCTAAAAAAGCATGCAAAACACCTTTTATATAGAAGAATATCATTACCCAAAACAAGTTTTTTGAGAGTTTTTTGAGTTTGTTGCAAACAGAAACATTAAAATGGATGCAAAATAGGGAGACGTAATGACATTACGAAAAACCTGTATTATAAATATTTTTTTTTACATTTTAGGTATTAAAACGCTAAACCTATAAACAGCAGTCTATGAAGAAACAGAACTACATTAACAAAAAGTATGTTTTGAGCATATTTCACATTATTAGGTATCGAAACGCCAAAATGCATGGAAAGCCCTTGATATGGGGAAATGAAATTGGTACAAGAAAGCATCCTTCGAAACGAAAAGACTTTACGAGAAACGTTTATTATGAATGTTTTTGGTTCTTAGGTACAAAAACGCTAAAACGCATGAATAGCACTTTATATGAAGACACATAACATTATTAATAACATATATTTTGAGTCTATTTCAAATTGTTAGGCTCTTTTGTTACCTATGTGAAAAGCAATAAAAATACTCGCTTTTGTTAATGTCGTGTTCCTTTATAAAGATTATTTACACCCGTTTTAGCGTTTTCGTGATGTCTTTTCGTTTTTGCATGAATTTTGGCATTTTTCTACGAAACAAGCTCAAAAAGCACTCAAAACACACGATTTTATTACTTATACTGTTTCTCCATAAAAGTTGTTTTGCATGCTTCTTAGCGTTTTCGTAAGTCGCTCAAAAAGACCGAAGAGAAACGTTTTTGGTAATGTTTCTTTTTTTCCATATTGGGTACTTTTCATGCTTTTTTAACCGTTTTGGTGCCTAACACGCTCATAAACACTCAAAAACACATTTATGGAAATATTGTTTCCTTTTCCTATAAAGTGTGTTTTGCGTACATTTTGGCGTTTTCGTACCTAACCATGTGAAAAACGAAATGCAAGTTTTTTTTTTATAATGTTAATTGTCTACATATATTTAGGCGTTTTAGCGTTTTAGTACCTAAGAAACAAAAAAAAAAAACACTCATAACACAAGTTTCTCGTAATGTGTTTTTGTTTCCTCAGATCGCGTAATCAAGCATTTTGGCGTTTTTCTACGTAATAAGCTCAAAAACTCTCGAAATACTTGGTTTCAGTAATATTATCATGTTTTCTACATGAAGAGTGTTTGCATACATTTTTGCGTTTTGGTACCTAACAAGATCATAATCACTCAAAAAACATGTTCCTGGAAATGTCTTTTTTTTTTCTTAATATAGGGTACCTTACATGTATTTATGCATTTAATTACTTAACAGTGTAAAAGAATACACAAAACACGTTTGTTTTTTCTTTTGATGTTGTTCTGTTTCTCCATTTAGAGTTTTATTACAGGGTTTTCGCGTTTTCGTAGACAGAAAACTCAAAAACACTCATAACACACGTTTCTCGCAATGTCTTTTCATCTCCTCATTCTTTGAATGCATTTTGGCGATTTTGTACGTAACAAACACAAAAGCATTTAAATACTTGTTTTTGTTAAGGTTATTCTCTTTCTATTTAAAAGGGTGTTTTCCATTCGTTTTATGGTTGTTGTACATAAATAGCTCAAAAACACACCAAACACACCTTTTTTGAAATGTTGTTTTACTTTCCCCAGAGAGGAACTTTTCCATGCCTTTTAGCGTTTTTGTGCCTAACACGCTCATAAACACTTAAAAAAAGAAAAATACATGTTTCTTGAAATGTCGTTTCGTTTCCCTAGAGAGGGCACTTTGCATGCATTTTGGCGTTTTTGCTATCTTCCAGTGTGAAAAAAAAACTCAAAAATCACGTTTTTTGGTAAGAGTTTTTATTTATTTATTTTTTTCCATATAGAGTAATACTATTTATGTCTTTTAACGTTTTGGTACCACAAAGCTTAAAAACACTGATAATACAATTTTCTTGTAATGTCTCTTCGTTTCCTAATATTAGGTGCTTTACATACATTTTGGCGTTTTCGTAGGTAACAAACTGAAAACCCTTAACATACTTCTTTTTCGTAATTTTATTGTGTTTTCCCATAAATCATCTTTCACGTGCGTTTTAGCGTTTTGGTACGTAAGTAGCTCAAAAACATTTTGGTGTCTAACACGATCATAAACACTCAACAGACACGTTTCACGAAATATCATTTTCTTTTCCAACTATAGCCTATTTTTCCTGTTTTTTTGGCTTTTTGGCACCTAATAATGTGTAATACACATAAAACACAAGTTTTTGGTAATATATATATTTTTTTTTTCATAGAGAGTGCTATTAATGCCTTTTAACATTTTGGTACCAAAGAAGCTCAAAAGCACTAATACACGTTTCTGGTAATGCCCTTTCGTTTCCCATAGTGTACTTTGTGTGCATATTGTCGTTTTTGTAACAAACTCAAAAACAATTTTTTTTTTCGCAAATATATAATGTTTCGCCATAAATTTTCTTTCTTTCTTTATTTTTTTTGCATGCGTTTTACCATTATGATACGTAATTACCTGAAAAACACTGAAAAGAGACGGTTTCGGTGACGTTTTATTATCCATATAGGGTGTTTTTTATTTTTTATTTGTTTATTGTTTTTTTTCGTTTTGGTACTTAACACGCTAATAAACTCATAAAAGACACGTTACTAGAAATTTTATTTCTTTTCCCTATATAGGGATCGTTGGATGCATTTTGGTGTTTTGGTATCTATGAATGTGAAAAAAAAACACTCAAAACACACGTATTTGGTAATGTTGTTTTGTATCTTCATATAGAATGTTATTCATGGTTTATTACGTTTTGGTACCTAAGAAGCTTAAAAATATTCAAAACACACGTTTCTTGTAATGGTGTTTTCGTTTCTCCATATAAAATTTTCTTACCTAAGAAGGATTTATTTTGGCGTTTTTTCACCTAAGCTCACAAAACACTCAAAAAACTTGTTTTTGGTAATATTAGTCTTTTTCTCCATAAATTGTGTTTTGCATGCGTTTTTTTTTGCGTTTTTGGTACGTAAGATACTGAAAAAACACTAAAAGACACGTTTTTTGGTACTATTGTTGTTTTCTTTTTTTTCATATAGAATGCTATTCATGCGTTTTAGAGTTTTGATACTTAAGAAGCTCAAAAAACAGATTTCTCGTAAAGACTTTTCGTTTCTCAATATCGAGTGCTTTGCATGCATTTCGCTGTTATATCTCCTAATAATGTGAAATACACTTACAATACACGTTTATGGTATTAATCTTCTTTTTCTCCAAATAAAGCGCTATTCATGCGTTTTAACGTTTTGGTACCTAAGAAGCTAAAAAAAAAAAAAATAATGATAATAAACGTTTTTTGTAATGTCGTTTCGGTTCCCCATATAGGATAGTTTGTATGCATTTTGGTGTTTTCGACGTAAAAAAACTCAAAAATACTCGTTATTTATTTTCCATAAGGATTTTTTTTTCATGTTTTTTTTTTAACCGTTTTCCTTGCTAATACGTTAAAACCACTGAAAATATATGATTCTGGAAACGTAGTTCTGTTTCCCCTTATAGGGATATTTCCATGCACTTCGCCGTTTTGATACCTAACAATGTTAAAAACATTCAAAATACAAGTTTTTTTTTATAATAATTTATGTTTCTTTTATATAGTGTGATATTCATACATTTTTTTTTTCTGGTTTGGTACCTAAAAAGCTTAAAAACAATCATAATACACGTTTCTCGTAAAATTCTTTCGTTTCCCCTTATAAACTATTTTCCATGCAATTCAGCGTTTTTGTATGTAAAAAGCTGAAAAAAATACACGTTCTCTGCTAAAGTTATTTTGTTTCTCCATAAAGCATTTGTATGCATTTTATCATTTTACGACGTAAGTAGCACAAAAACTCTCAGAAGATGTTTTATTAATGTTTGTTTTACGTTTTTTTTTTTTTTTAGCATTTTTGTGCCTAGCACGCTCACAAACACACAAAAGACCCGTTTCTTGAAATCTCGTTTCCTATCCTGATATAAGGTACTTTCCATACATTTTGGCGTTTTGGTATCTAACAATGTGAAAAATCACTCAAAATACCATTTTTTTATTATCTTATTATGTTTCTATATATAGGGTGCTATGCATACTTTTTCGCGTTTTGATACCAAAGAAGCTCAAAAACACAAAAAATACGTTTCTTGTAATATCTTTTCGTTACGAGATAAAGGGAAATTTACATACATTTTGGCGTTTTCTACGTATTGAGTTGAAAAGCACTAAAAACACGTTTCTTTTGTAATTTTTTACTATTCTTCCATACGTTTTTTTTTTTTTTTTGCATGCATTTTGGCGTTTTGCTACATACCTCAAAAAACACTGAAAAGAGATGTATGTAGTTATATTATTTTGTTTACTCATACAGGATGGTTTCCATACATTTTGGGTTTTGGTGCTTAGCACGCTCACAAACACTCAAAAACACACGTTTCTGGAAACATCGCTTTGCATGCTTTTGGTGATTTGTTGCCTAACAATATGAAATACAGTCGAGATACATTTATTCAATAATGCTTTTCTGTTTCTCCATATAGAGTGTTATTCATGCAATTTAACATTTTGGTACCTAAGAACCTCAAAATACTCATAATATAAGTTTCTCATGAAGTCTTTTTGTTTCCCTATATAGGGTACTTTGCATGCATTTTCGCTTTTTCTACGTAACAAGCTATAAAAAAAAAAATTAATTTATGATTTTGATAATATTATTCTGTTTCTACATTAAAGTTTTTTGCATGCGTTTTAGCGTTTTGGTACGTAAATAGATGAAAAGACTCAAAAGGCACGATTAATATAATGTTAATTTGTTTTTCGAAATAGAGAAATCATGTATTTTGAGTGTGTTTCACATTGTTACCCGCCAAAACGCCAAAATGCATGCAAAGCCCCTTATAATAGGAAAGGAAACGACATTTTTCAGAAAAAAAAAATAGTGCTTTGAGGGTTTCTGAGCATGTAAGGCATCAAGGTGCTTGAAATCACTATGTATGAAAATTCAGAACATTACGAAGAAAAACGTATCTTATGAGCTTCAGCTTCTTACGTACCAAAACTCTAAATCACATGCAAAAACATCCTTCATAAACATGAATAACTTTATCAAAAAATATGTTTTAAAAGATTTGAGCTTGTTACGTTGAAACGTAAAAATGAATGCAATTTACTCTATACGGGAAAACGAGAAATTACGAGAAGCGTGTATTATAATTTTTTTTTTTTTTTATCTTCTTAGGTACCAAAATCCTAACACGAATGAATAGTACTCTATATCGACAAACTAACAAAATTACCAAAAACGTGTATTTTGAATGTTTTCTCACATTATTAGGTAGCAAAACAGCACCAGGCAAGGAAGGTTCATATATGGGGAAACGAAACAGCATTACCAGAAACGTGTTTTTTCAGTGCTTTTGAGCGTGTTAGGCACCAACACGCTTAAGAGCATGGAAATCATCTTATATAAGAATAGAAAACAACGTTACGTACATGTCTTTTGAGTGTTTTTAATCTTCTTACGTACTGAAACGATAAAACCCATATAAAACACAGTTCATGGTGAAACAGAATAATTTTACCAAAAACAAGTATTTTGACTGTTTTCAGGTTTTTTACGTACAAAACCGGCAAAATGCATCCAAAGTTCCCTATATGTTTAGACGAAAGGGCATTGCGAGAACCATTTCTTAAGAGTGTTTTTTTTTTTTGGCTTCTTAGATACAAAAACGAGAAATCGCATGACTAGCGATCTCTTTGGAGAAACAAAACAACATTACCAAAAACGTGTATTTTAAGTATATTTCACATTGTTAGATACCAAAACGCCATTGTCTATGTAATGCACCCTAAATGGCGAAACGAGTTTTCCAGAAGTGTCTTTCCAGACACATAAACGATAAAAGCGAAAACGCTTTGTGTGTCCACTATATCTGGGAAAACAAAACAACATTACAAAAAATGTCTCTTTTCAGTGTTTGTGAGCTACTTACGTTTCCAAAAGCTAAAACGCATATAAATATGCTTTATTCAGAAACACAATAACTTTATTTAAACTTGAATTTCAATTGTTTTCTGAGTTTGTTACAAAAAAGAAAAAAACCGTACAAAGTACTCTCTATGATGAAACGAAGAGACATTATGAGAAAGTGTTTTTGAGCTTCTTAGGTACCAAAACGGAAAAAGGCGATAATACAACTATATATGGAGAAACAGAACGACATTACTAAAAACACGCATTTTGAGTTCTTTTTACATTACCAAAATACCTGAAAAGCCTTTATATACGAAAATGAAACGTGATTACAAGAAACGAGAAACGTGTATTTATGTGTCTTTCAGCACGTTAGGCAACAAAACGCTAAAAAGCATGGAAAATTACCTTATAGCGGAATACAAAACGTTACGAAAAACGAGTCTATTGAGAGTTTTGTTTTTACTTTTTACGCTAAAACTCATGCAAAACACCTTTTATGGAGAAACAGAATAACATAAAAAAAAAGTGTTCTGAGTGTTTTCGGCTTGTTACTTGGAAAACTCAGAAACGCATACAAAGTATTCTATATGGGGAAAGAAAAATGCATTACGAAAAACATGTATGATGGATGTCTTCAGCTTTTTACATACCAAAAATGAGGTAAAGCAAGAATAACACTTCCTATTCAGAAACACAACAACATTACTAAAAACGTGTATTTTAAGTGTTTTTCGTATTGTAAGATATCAAAACGACAAAATGGATGCAAAACTCTTTATATTCAGGAAAGAAGCAACATTACAAGAAATGTTTTTTTTTTTGTGTTTTTGTGCATGTTAGGCACGAAAATGCAAAAAAGAATGGAATACACCTTATATGGGAAAACGAAACAACATTACTAATGTTGTACATTTTGAGTCTGTTTTCAGCTTTTTAGGTAACAAAACGATAAAACGCATGAAAAAAAAAAAAACTGTAGAAACAGATTACCATTCCCCCCCAAAAAAATAAAAATTCTAGTGTCTTTTTCAGCATATTAGGTCAATATGCATGCAATGTACAATGCAATAGGGAATGGAAGAGGCATAACGAAAAACTTGTATTGAGTGTTTTTTTTTTTTTCAGATTTGCATGTGTAGGACTCTATAAAGAGAGAAACAGAACAACATTATAAAAAACGTGTATTTTAAGTGCATTTAATATTTTGAATTGACAAAACGCCAAAATGCATTTAAAGCACCCTATATTTGGCAAAGGTAACGATATTTTAAGAAACGTCTTTTTAGTGTTAATGAAAACAAAACAACGTTACCAAAAACGTGTCTTTTCAATCTTTATAAAGTTACGTACTAAAACGCTAAAACGTATGTAATAAAAAAATATATAAATTTACCCCCTTAAAAAATTGTTTATATTGAGTATTTTTGAGTTTCCTACTTAGAAAAATGCCAAGATCATGAAATTACCCCATATGAAAACAAAAAGACATTACGAGAAAAGTGTATTATGTGTATTTTTGAGCTTTTTATTTACCCCCCCAAAAAAAAGGAATACAAAACAACATTACTAAAAACGTGTTTTATAGGTTCTTATGTACAGAGACACTAAAACCCAAGCAAAACACCCTTTATGGAGAAGCGAAATAAATATTTCGTTGATAAATTACATTCAGGACAGTTAAGGAACATCCCTTACAGAAGAATAAGATCGCAGAAGAATGGTCCTAAATGGATGACTGAGGTTAAAACACTACATAAGGCGAAAGAGAAGTATATATGAGATTAAAGACAGGGGAAGAGGTTTTAAGGCCATAATATAATGAATTTGAAAAGTTAGTAGTTTAACAAGGAAAACTAAAAATAGGTTTGAATTAAAGGTAGCCAGCCAAGCGAAGATGGACCCCAAGGGATTTTATCAGGCATATGAGACGAAGAATAGAGAAACAATAGTTCCTTAAAGACAGCAGAATGGGACCTGCTTAGTTGTTGGGAGGAGATTAGTAAAATTGTGAACGAGTATTTTTTAACTGTCTTTGCCCAGGAAAACATGCAGAATTTGCCGAATAGTGAGAAGATATTTAGAATAGAAGAGAATGAGAAGCTGACAGATATTACCATAACTAAGAGATAGTGGAACAGGAGATAGATAAGCTGAAAAGTTCAAGTCACCTAGACCAGATGAAATATATTCCAAAGTATTTAAGGAATGGAAAAAGGTTATAAGTAATCTGTTAGTTTCTGTCCTTAGGAAATCACTTTAGTCATGTGAGGTATCGGTAATGTGGAGGCAGATAATGGTGATAGTTATGGCATTCTATATCAGGACTTTAGTAAATCATTTGACAAGGTACCCCATCAGAGGCTACTGAGAAAGGTTAGGGCGCACGAGAGAGATGAGGTGTTTTAGATTGGATAAGGTCATGGCTAAGCGGCAGGCGACAGAGTGTTGTAATAAACGGCTCTAAATCCGAGTGTGGTCAAGTAATTAGTGGGGTGACAAAGGAATTATTAGTATTAGGGCTGATGTTGATTGTAATATATGTCAATGACTTGGATAGTGGAATTAGTAGTGTTGTTAGTAAATTTGCGGATGACACGAGAATATGTAGATTAATTAGGTCAGAATCGCATACCATAGCCTTGCAGGCAGATTTGGATAGGATGAACGAATGGACAAACATATGGCAAATGCAGTTTAATATCAACAAATTGAAAGCACTTAGCGTAAGAAGAAGAAACCCACACATTAGTTACACAATGAACAACCAAGTTCTGGTAGATTCAGGGTAAGAAAAAAATTTGAGATTTAAAGTTAGCTCTGAACTCCGTCTAAGAAAGCAATGCAAAGAGGCCAGAAACAAAGCAATTAGTGTATTATGATTCATTTTCAGGAGTGCTAAAAGGAGAACTCCCGAAGTAATATTAAAGTTACATTTGGCGCTAGTCAGACTTCATATAGACTACGCTGTCCAATTCTGGTCACCACATCACAGGAAGAATAAAGGTCTATTAGAATCAGTACAAAGGAGAATGACTAAAAGGATACAGGGGATGAGGAGTATTCCTTAAGAAGAGAGATTAAAGCTGTTAAATTTACATTCTTTAGAGAGACGTAGGTTAAGAGTGGACCTGATAGAAGTCTTTAAGTGGTATATGGGTTATCACAAGGGGAAGATAACGAAAATTCTTAGAATCTGTAACCATGATAGAACAAGAAAAAGGGGTTCAAGCCTGAAAACTTGATGTTCAAAAAGGAGACAGGAAGGAATTGGTTCTCAAATAAAGTAGCAGATGATTGGAACAGACGTAATAATCAAGCTGTTAGTGCTGAGGCATTTAGGAACTGTAAGAGAAAATTAGACATTTATGGATGGGGATGATAGATGGAAATAGGTAGGCATATTTCATACAAGTACTGCCACGTGTAGGCCTGATGCCTTCTTGGAGATTTACTTATTTCTTATGTTCTTATATTCTTATTATCAGAAGCGTGTATTTTCAGTGATTTTCAGCTGTTACGTGAAAAAAAATGCCAAAATGCATGCAAAGCACCCTAAATGAGGAAAAAAAGGGACATTACGAGAAATGTGCATTATGAGTGTTTTTCAAATTCTTAGATACTAAAACGCTGAAACTCATGAACAAAACTCTTAATTGAGAAACAGAACAACCTTACGAAATGCGTGTATTTTGAGTGTTTTTTACATTCTTGGTTACCAAAACCCCAAATTGCAAGTGAAACTAGCTTTATGTGAAAAAAAAAAATGACGTTTCGAGAAAAGTGTCTTTTAAGGGTTTTTGAACGTGTTAGGCAATAAAGCACTATAAAGCAGGGCAATCACATTACATAGGAAAAAAACCAATTTTTACCAAGAACTTGCCTTAAAGTGTTTTTGACCTCCTTACATACCAAAACGCTAAGACGCATGCAAAACACCCTTTATGGAGAACAGAATATTACCAAAAACATGTATTTTGAGTGTTTTTGATCATGTTACCTATAAAAACGCTTAAATACATGCAAAGAACCCTATGTTTGGGAAACGAAAGGACATTACGAGAAACGTGTATTATGAGTGTTATTAAGTTCCTTAAGTACCAAAAAGCTAAAACCAACAAATAAAACTTTATAGAGAAACAAAAAAAAAAAAAAAAAATCTTTTTTTTTTGTTATTTTTCTTCATAGGTATCGAGATGCCAAAATTCTGGCAAAATTCAGGGAAATCATGTGGAAAAAAGAACATTATCAAAAAAAGTTATTTTAGCTTTTTTCGGACTGTTATGTAAAAAATCCTAAATTGCATGCAAAGCCACCTATATGGGGAAATTAAACGACTTTACCAGAAACCTGTCTTTTGAGTGTTTTTCAGCATGTTAGGCATCAAAACAATAAATAATATGGAAGTCACTCTATATGGGAATCCAAAACAATTTTTTAAAAACCTGTCTTTTCAGTGTTTTACGTAGAAAAAAAACTAAAACGGATGCAAACAAACCACTATCAAGAAAAAGAATAACATTACCAAAAAGATATATTTTGAGTGTTTTTGAGCCTGTTACCTACAAAAATGGATGCAAAGCACTCTATATTGGGAAACAAAAGGACATTACGAGAAACGTGTATAATGAGTGTTTTATAGTTTCACAAGAACCACAAGTCAAAAGTTTCTTAGATACCAAAATGCTGAAACTCATGAATAACACTCTTGATTGAGATACAGAACAACCTTACCAGATGCGTGTATTTTGAGTGTTTTTCACATTCTTAGTTACCAAAACCCGAAATTGCATGCGAAACTAGCAATATGTGGGGAAACAATTATATTACCAGAGAAGTGTCTTTTGAGTGTTTTTGAGCGTGTTAGGCAATAAATTACTAAAAAGAAGGGCAACCACATTACATGTTAATAAAAACCAGCTTTTACAAAGAACGTTAAATGTTTTTAAGCTCCTTACATACCAAACGCTAAAACGAATGCAATACACCCTTTATGGAGAAACACAATAAGATTACCAAAAACATGTATTTTAAGTGTTTTTGATTGTTACCTATAAGAACGCTTAAATACATGCAAAGAACCCTATATTTGGGAAACGAAAGGATATTACGAGAAACGTGTATTATGAGTGATTTTAAGTTCCTTAAGTACCAAAAAGCTAAAACCCATAAATAACACTCTTTATAGAGAAAAAATAAATAAATAAATAAATAAATAGCTTTTTTTTTTTTTGTTCATCTTCATAGGTACCGAGATGTCAAAATTCTGGCAAAATTCAAGGTAATTATGGGGAAAAAAGAACATTATTAAAAACGTTAGTTTTAGCTTTTTTTCGGACTATTGTGTACCAAACCCTAAAGTGCATGGAAAGCCACCTATATGTGGAAAATAAACGACTTTACCGGAAACCTGTCTTTTGAGTGTTTTTTTTTTTTAGCATGTTAGGCACAAAAACGATAAATAATATGAAATTTGGGAAACCAAAACAAAATTACTGAAAACGTGTCTTTTCAGTGTTTTACGTAGAAAAATGCTAAAACGGATGCAAACCAACCAATATGAAGAAATAGAATAACATTACCAAAAAGGTATATTTTGAGTGTTCTTGAGCTTGTTACCTACAAAAAACGCGAAAATGCATGCAAACCACTCTATATTTGGAAACACATGGACATTACGAGAAACGTGTATAATGAGTATTTTATAGTTTCACAAGAACCACAAGGCAAAAAACGCAAAAAACTCGTGTATGTGGAGAAGTTTCTTAGATACCAAAATGCTGAAACTCATGAATAACACTCTGAATTGATAAACAGAACAACCTTACCAAATGGGTGTATTTTGAGTGTTTTTCACATTCTTTGTTACCAAACCCCAAATTGCATGCGAGACTAGCTTTATGTGGGAAGAAAAAAATGACATTACCAGAAAAGTGTCTTTTGATTGTTTTTGAGCGTGTTAGGCAATAAAGCATTAAAAAGAAAGGTAATCACATTACATGGGAATAAAACCAACTTTTACCAAGAATTTGCCTTTAAGTGTTTTTGAGCTAAAAAGTAAGAAAAACACCCTTTATGGAGAAAAACATGTATTTCTAGTGCCTATGATCATGTTACCTATAAAAACGCTTAAATACATGCAAAGAACCCTATGTTTGGGAAAGGAAAGGACATTACGAGAAACGTGTATTATAAAGAACCCACCCCCCCAAAAAAAGAAAATAAATAAAAAAATAGCATTTTTTTTTTTATTCATCTTCATAGGTACCGAGATCCAGCCAAATTTCTGTTAAAATTCTGGGAAATTATGTGGATAAAAGAACATTATCGAAAAAGTTAATTTTAGCTTTTTTTTTCGGACTGTTATGTACCAAACCCTAAAGTGCATGGAAAGCCATCTATATGAGGAAATTAAACGACTTGACAAGAAAACTGTCTTTTGAATGTTTTTCAGCATGTTAGGCACCAAAACGATAAATAATATGGAAGTCACTCTATATGGGAATCCAAAACAAAATTACTGAAAACGTGTCTTTTCAATGTTTTACGTAGAAAAACGCTAAAACGGATGAAGACCAACCAATAAGGAGAAAAAAAATAACATTACCAAAAAGGTACATTTTAAGCGTTATTGAACTTGTTACCAACAAAAAAAAAAAACGCGAAAATGGATGCAAAGCACTCTATATTGGGAAACAAAAAGACATTACGAGGAACGTGTATAATAAGTGTTTTATAGTTTCACAAGAACCACAAGGCAAAAAACACAAAAACTCGTGTATATGGAGAAGTTTCTTAGATACCAAAATGCTGAAACCCCTGAATAACAGTTTTAATTAAAAAACATAATAACCTTACTAAATGCATGTATTTTGAGTGTTTTTCACATTCTTAGTTACCAAAACCCCAAACTGCCTGCGAAACTAGCTTTATGTGGGGAAAAAAAAATGACATTACCAGAAAAGTGTCTTTTGAGTGTTTTTGAGCGTGTTAGGCAATAAAGCACTAAAAAGGAGGGCAATCACATTGCATGGGAATAAAACCAACTTTTACCAAGAACTTGCCTTTAAGTGTTATTGAGCTCCTTATATACCAAAACGCTAAAATGCATGCAAAACACCCTTCATGGAGAAACAGATTAACATTACCAAAAACATGAATTTTCATTGTTTTCGATCATGTTACCTCTAAAAAAGCTTAAATACATGCAAAGAACCCTAAGTCTGGGAAAGGAAAGGACATTACGAGAAACGTGTATTATGAGTGTTTTTAAGTTCCATAAGTACCAAAAACCTAAAACCTATTCATAGAGAAAAAATAAAAAATAAATAAATAAAAAAATAGCATTTTTTTTTTTTGTTATTCTTCTTCATAGGTACCGAGATGCCAAAATTCTGTTAAAATTCAGAGAAATTATGTGGATAAAAGAACATTATCGAAAAAAGTTAATTTTAGCTTTTTTTTCGGACTGTTATGTACCAAACCCTAAAGTGCATGCAAAGCCATCTATATGGGGAAATTAAACGACTTCAAAAGAAACTGTCTTTTGAGTGTTTTTCATTATGTTAGGCACCAAAACGATAAATGATATGGAAGTCTCTCTATACGGGAATCCAAAACAAAATTACTGAAAACGTGTCTTTCCAGTGTTTTACGTAGAAAAACGCTAAAACGGATGCAAACCAAGCAATATGTAGTAATAGAATAAGATTACCAAAAAGGTATATTTTGAATGTTTTTGAGCTTTTTACTTATAAAAAATGCGAAAATGGATGCCTTTTAGCGGTTTGTTACCTAAGAAGAAAAAAAACCTTTCTCGTAATATTTTTTTTTTTCCATTTAACGAAATAGGGTTCTTGGAATGTATTTTGACGTTTTTCACGTAACAGCCTCAAAAACAATAAAAAAAACTTGTTTTTGGTAATATTATTCTGTTTCTCCATCAAGGGTGTTTTGCATGCGTTTTAGCGTTCTGATTCCTAAGTTGCTCAAAAATACTGAAAAGAGACATTTTTGTTAATATTTTGTTTTCCATTACAGTGTGATTTCCATGCTTTTCATCGTTTTGGAGCTAGAACACTGATAAACACTCAAAAGACACCTTTCTGAAAAACTCGTTTCCTTTTGCATGCTTTGCATGCATACCTAACAATGAGAAATACACTCCAATTACAAGTTTTTGGTAATGTTATTATGTTTGTCCATGACGATTTTTTTTTTTTTATTTGCATGCGGCTTAGGTTTTTGGTATGTAATAAGCCCAAAAACACATAAAAGACACGTTTTCCTTAGTGTTGTTTTGTTGTTCAAATCAAGTGATTTCCAAGCTTTATATCGGTTTAGTTTCTAAACACTCCAAAGACACGTTTCTGGAAACATCGTTTCATTTCCTCATAAAGGTTACTTTGCATGCATTTTTGCGTTTTCTACGTAACAAGCTCCTAAACACATAAAATACTTGTTTTTGATAATTTTATTCTGTTTCTCCATAAAGCGTGTTTTGCAAACGTATTAGCGTTTTGGTACGTAAGAAGCTCAAAAAGATTGTAAAAACATGTTTTTGATAATGTTTTTTATTCCCATATGGTGATCTTTCCATGCTTTTTACCATTCTGGTACCTAGCAGAATGCTAAACGTTTTTTGCCTTGTGGTTCTTTTGAACTATAAAACATTCATTATACACTTTTCTTGTAATGTCCTTTTGTTTCCCAATATAGAGTGCTTTACATCAATTTTTGCTTTTTTTGTAGGTAACAAGCTCAAAAACACTCAAAATCTTCTTTTTGGTAATGTTTTTATATTTCTTGATTTTGGTTGGTTTGCATCCGTTTTAGTGTTTTTCTACGTAAAACTCTGAGAAAACACGTTTTCAGTAATTTTGTTTTCGATTCCCATATAGAGTGAGTTCCTTATTATTTATAATTTTGGTGCCAAACATGCTAAAAAAACACTCAAAACATAGATTTCTGGTAAGGTCATTTAATTTCCTCATATAGGAGGCTTTGCATGCACTTTAGGGTTTGGTACATAACAATCCGAAAAAAAAGCTAAAATTAACTTTTTTGATAATATTCTTTTATCAAATAATTGCCCTGAATTTTCCCACAATTTTGGCATCTCGGTACCTATGAAGATGAATACCAAAAAAAAAAAAAAAATCCTATTTTTTTATTTATTTTTTTTTTTTTTTCTAAATAAAGAGTGTTATTTGTGACTTTTAGCTTTGTAGTACTTAAGGAACAAAAAAAAACACTCATAATACACGTTTCTAGTAATGTCCTTTTGTTTCCCAAACATAATTTTCTTTGCATGTATTTAAGCGTTTTTATAGATAACATGATCAAAAACACTCAAAATACATATTTTTGGTAATGTTATTCTGTTTCTCCATAAAGTTTGTTTTGCATGCGTTTTAGCGGTTTGGTATATAAGGAGCTCAAACCCATTTTCTCCTAGCGTTGCCATATGGCAACACTATAGCTGAAATACTTTAATGGTCCTGACATCTGACCTAAGTGTTGCCACCAACCTTTATGCAGTAAGATATGTTTTCCTCTACGCTGCCGACATGCTGAGCCGTATAATGACTCACTAGATTCGCGCCGTACGCCGCCTAGGCACCACGTGTGTTTTCTTCTTCTCCAAAATGACAAGCAGGAAAAGGTATGTCAATTATTCCGATACTATTGAATATATATTTTTCTCCCATATGCTATTTCAAAGAATAATTATGTGGGTTTGTTATGCGCTAGACATAAAAATTATTATAGCTTTTAAGATGTAAATAATTAATAAAAGGTAGGTGTTGCCATATGGACACGCTAGGGTAATTCTTGTACAAATATTTCTTTTCAGGCCTCTTACAGTGAACGAAGCTTTGGACATTTTAGAGGATGAAGATGAGTTCTTTGATGTATATATGGAACCCCCTGATGTTCGTGAGCTTACTGATGAAGATTCTGCAAGTGAAGAGGATGAACAACCAGAAAGACTTTGTGGGAACCAACTTTTGGCTGGAGCAGAAATTCGCCGTCGTGGTGTAGCAGATGTCGGCAAATCTGACGATGATGAACCTCACACGGAAACCGCCAGACCCCCCAGTAAGAAGGCAAAAAAAATCCGTCAAGAACCTCTAAAATGGATAATAGGAGAGAAAATAATGGATGGATTGGGAGGGACTGATAGAATGGATCAAAACATAAATAAATATAGAATTTCAATAAAAAGCAAGAAATGGTGGTGGTCTTTGTTCACATGGATGTTGGACATGGCAGTCCATAATGCATGGCAACTATCGAAAGGACAAGGCAGTGCACTAACACAACTGCAGTTTCGTCGAGAAATTGCTGCTTGCTACCTAAATCAGTTTGGAATTTTACCCAAAGGTAAAGGAAGAAAATCGACTACTCTTCCAGCACAACATTTTGTAAGATATGACAACTTAGGACATCTTGTTGAACCTGTCCAGGATAACAAAAAAAGAAGGTGTGCAAATACTGGTTGTACTTCAATTGGCCGAACTCAGTGTTCAAGATGTAATGTGGGATTGTGTGTGAAGTGTTTCAGAGATTACCACACTAAGTAAGGAAATAGACTTATTTTACAATTATAGTGTGCAATGGCAAACTTGGCACAATTAATATATTTTCATGCAATTCTTAGCTATTTCTACTTATTTTTTATTTGCAGAAATCACGGTTAAAATATTTTGTAAACATGAAAATGAATAAAACGTTGGTTTTGTATACCTAAGACTTTTTTGTACTCGTATTATCCTAGCGTTGCCATATGGCAACATTGAATAACTTATGAACCATTATGACTAAAACCAAATAATTTACAGAATCAGTTTACAATACTATAGCAAACCTACACACAAAATATAAATTGATTTGAAGAAAAAAAAATGAAAACAAAAATTTCGGAGGCAAGTTTTTGAGAAAAATTGGTTTTATTTCTTGCTTTTTAGTACTTTATTGCCTATCACACTCAAAAACACGCAAAAGCCTTTTTTTCTGGAAATGTCATGTTTTTCCCACATAAATCCCGTTTCGCATGCCATTTGGGTTTTTGGTAACAAAGAATGTGAAAAAAAACTCAAAATACGCGCATTTGGTAAGGTTGTTCTGTTTCTCAATTAAGAGTGTTATTCATGAGTTTCAGCATTTTGGTGTCTAGGAAACTTCTCCATATACACGAGTATTTGCGTTTTTTGTCTTGTGGTTCTTTTGAACTATAAAACACTCATTATACACTTTTCTTGCAATGTCCTTTTGTTTCATAATATAGAGTGCTTTGCATCAATTTTTTGCGTTTTTTGTAGGTAACAAGCTCAAAAACACTCAAAATATACCTTTTTGGTAGTTTTTCTATTTCTTGATATTGGTTGGTCTGCATCCGTTTTAGCGTTTTTTTTTTTTTTTTTGCGTAAAACACTGAGAAGACACGTTTTCAGTAATTTTGTTTTGGATTCCCATATAGAATGAGTTCCTTATTACTTACCGTTTTGGTGCCTAACATGCTGAAAAACACTCAAAAGAGAGATTTCTGGTAAGATCGTTTGATTTCCTCATATAGGAGGCTTTGCATGCACTTTAGGGTTTGGTACATAATAGTCCGAAAAAAAAGCTAAAATTAACTTTTTTGATAATTTTCTTTTATTATATAATAGCCCTGAATTTTCCCAGAATTTTGGTACCTCAGTATCTATGAAGATGAGAAAAAAAAATCCTATTTTTTGTTTTTTTATTTATTTATTTATTTTTTTTAAAATAAAGAGTGTTATTTGTGGGTTTTAGCTATTTGGTACTTAAGGAACTTAAAAACACTCATAATACACGTTTCTCGTAATGTCCTTTCGTTTCCCAAACATAAGGTTCTTTGCATGTATTTAATCGTTTTTATAGATAACATGATCAAAAACACTCAAAATACAAGTTTTTGGTAATGTTATTCTGTTTGTCCATAGAAGGTGTTTTTCATGCGTTTTAGCGTTTTGATATGTAATGAGCTGAAAAACACCTACAGGCAAATTCTTGGTAAAAGTTGGTTTTATTCCCATGTAATGTGATTGCCCTGCTTTTTAGTGCTTTATTGCCTAACACGCTCAAAAACACTCAAAAGACTTTTTCTGTTAATATCATTTTTTTCCCACATATAGCTAGTTTAGCATGGAATTTGGGGTTTTGGTAACTAGGAATGTGAAAAACACTCAAAATACAGGCATTTAGTAAGGTTGTTCTGTTTTTTAGTTAAAAGTGTTATTCATGAGTTTCAACATTTTGGTATGTAAGAAACTTCTTTATGTACACGAGTTTTTGAGTTTGTTGTCTTCTTGTTCTTGTGAAATTATAAAACACTCATTATACACGTTTCTCGTAATGTCCTTTTGTTTCCTTTTTGTTTTTCTTCGTAAATCTCTGAAAAGACACGTTTTCAATAATATTGTTGAAGTTGCTGAAAAAACACTCAAAAGACAGGTTTCTGATAAAGTCGTGTAATTTTCCCATATAGGTGGCTTTGCATGCCCTTCAGAGTTTGGTACATAAATCCGTAAAAAAACTAAAATTATTTTTTTTTTATAATGTCTTTTTTTTACCTAATTTCCCTGAATTTTGCCAGAATTTTGGCATCTCAGTACCTACGAAGATGAATAACAAAAAAAAAATTCTATTTTTTTATTGATTGATTTTTTTTTCTCTATGAAGAGTTTTATTTGTGGGTTTTAGCTTTTGGTACTCGTACTTAAGGAACTTAAAAATTCTTATAATACACAATTTTCGTAATGTCCTTTCGTTTCATAAACATAGGGTTCTTTGCATGTATTTATGCGTTTTTATAGGTAACATGATCAAAAATACTTAAAATTCATGTTTTTGGTAATGTTATTTTGTTTCTCCATAAAGAGTGTTTTGCATGCGTTTTAGCGTTTTGGTATGTAAGGAGCTCAAAAACACTTAAAGGCAAGTTTTTGGGAAAAGTTAGTTTTATTCCTATGTAATGTGATTGTTCTGCTTTTTACTGCTTTGTTTCATATCACGCTCAAATACACTCAAAAGACACTTTTCTGGTAATGTCATTTTTTCCCACATAAAGGTAGTTACGCATGTAATTTGGCATTTTCGTAACTAAGAATGTGAAAAACACTCAAAATACTCACATATGGTAAGATAGTTCTGTTTCTGAATTAAAAGTGTTATTCATGATTTTCAGCATTTTGGAATGTAAGAAACTTCTCTATATACACGAGTTTTTTGCGTTTTTTGTCTTGTGGTTCTTATGAAACTATTAAACACTCAATATACACGTTTCTTGTAATGTCCTTTTGCTTTCCAATATAGAGTGCTTTCCATCCATTTTCATATTTTTTGTAGGTAACAATTTCGAAAACACTCAAAATATACATTTTTCGTAATGTTATTCTATTTCTTCATATTGGTTGGTTTGCATCCGTTTTAGCGTTTTTCTCCGTAAGACACCGAAAAGAAACGTTTTCAGTAATTTTGTTTTGGATTCCCATATAGATTGACTTCCATGTTATTTATCGTTTTGGTTCCTAACATGCTGTAAAAAAGTCATGAGACAATTTTCTGGGAAAGACGTTTAATTTCCAAATATAGGTGGCTTTGCATGCACTTTAGGAGTTTGGTAAATAACAGTAAAAAAAAAAAAAAAAGCTAAATATAACTTTTTTGATAATGTTCTTATTTCACATAATTTTCTGAACTTTGCCCGAATTTTGTCATCTCGGTACCCGTGAGGATGAATAAGAAAGAAAAACAATATCGTTTTTTTTATTTATTGATTTATTTTTTCTCAATAAAGAGTATTATTTGTGGCTTTTAGCTTTTTGGTACTTAATGAACTTAAAAACACTCATAACACACGTTTCTCGCAGTGTCCTTTCGTTTCCCAAAAATAGGGTTCTTTGCATGTATTTAAGCGTTTTTATTGGTAACATGATCAAAAACACTCAAAATACATGTTTTTGGTAATGTTATTCTGTTTCACCTTAAAGTGTGTTTTGCATGCGTTTTAGTGTTTTGGTATACAAAGAGCTCAAAAACACTTTAAGGCAGGTTCTTGGTAAAAAATTAGTTTTATTGTAATGTAATGTGATTGCCCTGCTTTTTAGTGCTTTAGTGCCAATCACGCTCAGAAACACTCAAAAGACATTTTTCTGGTAATACCATTTTTTTTCCCACATAAATCTGGTTTCGCATGCAATTTGCGGTTTTCGTAACTAAGAATATGAAAAGCACTCAAAATACACGCATTTAGAAAGGTTGTTCTGTTTTTCAATTAAGAGTGTTGTTCATGAGTTTCAGCATTTTCGTATCTAGGAAACTTCTTCATATACACGAATTTTTGCGTTTTTCCCTTGTGGTACTTTTGAACTATAAAACACACATAATACACTTTTCTTGCAATGTCCTTTTCTTTCCCATTATAGAGTTCTTTGCATCAATTTTCGCTTTTTTTTGCAATGTCCTTTTCTTTCCCATTATAGAGTTCTTTGCATCAATTTTCGCGTTTTTCTTTATATTGGTTGGTTTGTCTCCGTTTTAGCGTTTTTCTACGTAAAACACTGAAAAGACACGTTTTCAGTAATTTTGTTTTGGATTCCCATATAGACTGAGTTCCTTATTATTTATCGTTTTGGTGCCAAACATGCTAAAAAACACTTAAAAGACATATTTCTGGTAAAATCGTTTAATTTCCTCATATAGGAGGCTTTCCATGCACTTTAGGGTTTGGTACATAATAGTCCGAGAAAAAAAAAGCTAAAATTAACTTTTTTGATAATATTCTTATATCATATAATTGCCCTGAATTTTCCCAGAATTTAGGCATCTCGGTACCTATGAATATAAATAAAAAAAAAAATAATTATATTTTTTTATTTGATTTTTTTTTTTTATATTTTCTAAATAAAGAGTGTTATTTGTGGGTATTAGCTTTTTGGTACTTAAGGAACTTAAAAAAATCACTCATAACACACGTTTTTCGTAATGTCCTTTTGTTTCCCAAATATAATGTTCTTTGCATGTATTTAATTGTTATTATAGATAACATGATCAAAAACACTCAAAATACATGTTTTTGGTAATGTTATTCTGTTTCTCCATAAATTTTGTTTTGCATGCGTTTTAGCGGTTTGGTATATAAGGAGCTCAAAAACACTTAAAGGCATGTTCTTGGTAAAAATTGGTTTTATTCCAATGCAATGTGATTGCCCTGCTTTTTAGTGCTTTATTGCCTAACACGCTCAAAAACACTCAAAAGACATTTTTCTGGTAATGTCATTTTTTTCTCACATGAAGCTGGTTTCGCATGGAATTTGGGGTTTTGGTAACTAAGAATGTGAAAACCACTCAAAATACACGCATTTAGTAAGGTTGTTCTGTTTCTCAATTAAGAGTGTTATTCATGAGTTTAAGCATTTTGGTATCTAGGAAACTTCTCCATATAGAAGAGGTTTTGCTTTTTTTGCGTTTTGGTTCTTTTGAACTATAAAACACTCATTATACACTTTTCTTGCAATGTCCTTTTGTTTCATAATATAGAGTGCTTTCCATCAATTTTCGGCTTTTTTGTAAGTAACAAGCTCAAAAACACTTAAAATATACCTTTTTGGGAATGTTTTTCTATTTCTTGATATTGGTTGGTTTGCATCTGTTTTAGCGTTATTCTGCGTAAAACACTGAGAAGACACGTTTTCAGTAATTTGGATTCCCATATAGAGTGAGTTCCTTATTATTTATCGTTTTGGTGCCTAACATGCTGAAAAACACTCAAAAGACAGATATCTGGTAAGGTCGTTTAATTTCCTCATTATAGGAGGCTTTGCATGAACTTTAGGGTTTGGTACATAATAGTCTGACAAAAAATCTAAAATTAACTTTTTTGATCATTTTCTTTTATGATATAAGAACCCTAAATTTTCCCATAATTTTGGCATGTCGGTACCTATGAAGATAAATAACAAAAAAATAAAAAAAATCCTATTTTATTTTTTTTCTAAATAAAGAGTGTTATTTGTGGGTTTTAGCTTTTTGGTACTTAAGGAACTTAAAAACACTCATAATACACGTTTCTCGTAATGTCCTTTCGTTTCCCAAACATAAGGTTCTTTGTATGTATTTTAGCGTTTTTATAGATAACATGATCAAAAACACTCAAAATACATTTATTTTATAATGTAATTCTGTTTGTCCATAAAAGGTGTTTTGCATGCGTTTTAGCGTTTTGGTATGCAATGAGCTCAAAAACACCTAAAGGCAAGTTCTTGGTAAAAGTTCGTTTTATTCCCATATAATGTGATTGCCCTGCTTTTTAGTGCTTTATTGCCTAACACGCTGAAAAACACTCAAAAGGCACTTTTCTAGTAATATCATTTTTTTCCCACATAAAGCTAGTTTCGCATGGAATTTGGGGTTTTGGTATCTAGGAATTTGAAAAAAACACTAAAAATACAAGCATTTAGTAAGATTGTTCTGTTTCTGAATTAAAAGTGTTATTCATGAGTTTCAGCATTTTGGTAAGGAAGTTGGTAAGGAGTTTTTGAGTTTTTTGACCAGTGGTTTTTGTGATACTAGAACACACTCATTATACACGTTTTTCGTAATGTCCTTTTCTTTCCCAATATAGAGTGCTTTCCATCCATTTTCGTATTTTTTGTAGCTCAAAAACACATCAAAATATATCTTTTCTATTTCTTCATATTTGTTGGTTTGCATCCGTTTTAGCGTTTTTCTACGTAAATCACTGAAAACACACGTTTACAATAATATTCTCGAAATTGTTGAAAAACACTGAAATGACAGGTTTCTGGTAAAGTCGTGTAATTTCGTGTAGGTGGCTTTGCATACACTTCAGGGTTTAGTACATAACTCTGGAAAAAAGCTAAAATTATTATTTTTTAAATATTTTTTTTTTTACAAAATTTCCCTGAATTTTGCTAGAATTTTGGCATCTTGGTACCTATGAAGATGAATAACAAAAAAAAAAAACTTTTTTTCTCTATATAGAGTGTTTTTTGTGGGTTTTAGCTTTTTGGTACTTAAGGAACTTAAAAACATTCATAATACACGATTTTCGTAATGTCCTTTTGTTATACAAACATAGTGTTCTTTACATGTATTTAAGCGTTTTTATGGGTAACATAATCAAAAACACTCAAAATATATGTTTTTGGTAATGTTATTCTGTTTCTCCATAAAGGGTGTCTTGCTTGCGTTTTAGCGTTTTGGTATGTAAGGAGTTAAAAAACACTTTAAGGTAAGTTCTTCGTAAAATTTGGTTTTATTCCCATGTAATATGATTGTTCTGCTTTTTAGTGCTTTGTTGCATATCACCCTCAAAAACATACAAAAGACACTTTTCTAGTAATGTCATTTTTTTTTTTCCCACATAAAGCTAGTTTCGCATGTAATTTGTGATTTTCGTAACTAGGAATGTGATAAACACTCAAAATACACAATTTGGTAAGGTAGTTCTGTTTCTTGATTAAAAGTGTGTTAGTCATGAATTTCATCATTTTGGTATGTAAGAAACTTCTGTATATACACGAGTTTTTGCGTTTATTCCCTTGTGGTTCTTCTGAAATTATAAAATACTCATAATACACTTTTCTTGTAATGTTCTTTTGTTTCCTAATATAGAGTGCTTTCCATCCATTTTTGCATTTTTTGTAGGTAACATGCTTAAAAAAACTGAAAATATATATTTTTTGTAAAGTTATTTTATTTCTTCATATTGGTTGGTTTGCATCCGTTTTAGCGTTTTTCTTCGTAAATCTCTGAAAAGACACCTTTTCAGTAATATTGTTGAAATTGCTGAAAAACACTCAGAAGACAGGTTTCTGGTAAAGTCGTGTAATTTTCCCATATAGGTGGCTTTCTATGCACTTCAGGGTTTGGTACATAACTCCGGAAAAATCTAAAATTATTTTTTTTGATGATGTTTTTTTACCTAATTTCCCTGAATTTTGCCAGAATTTTGGCATCTCGGTACCTATGATTAACACTTTTTTTTTTTTATTGATTTATTTATTTTTTTCTCTCTATAAAGAGTGTTTGTTATATGTGGGTTTTAGCTTTTCGGTACTTAAGGAACTTAAAAACTCTCATAATACACAATTTTCGTAATGTCCTTTCGTTTAACAAACATAGGGTTCTTTGCATGTATTTAAGCGTTTTTATAGGTAACATGATGAAAAACACTTAAAATTCATGTTTTTGGTAATGTTATTTTGTTTCTGCAAAAAAGATGTTTTACATGTGTTTTAGCTTTTTGGTATGTAAGGTGTTAAAAACACTTAAAGGCAAGTTTTTAGTAAAAGTTGGTTTTATTACCATGTAATGTGACTGTTCTGCTTTATTAGTGCTTTGTTGCATATCACGCTCAAAAACTCTCAAAAGACACTTTTCTGCTAAAGTCATTTTTTTTTCCCACATCAAGCTAGTTTCGCATGTAATTTGGGATTTTCCTAACTAAGAATGTGATAAACACTCAAAATACTCACATTTGGTAAGATAGTTCTGTTTCTGAATTAAAAGTGTTGTTCATGAGTTTCAGCATTTTGGAATGTAAGAAACTTCTCTATATACACGAGTTTTTGCGTTTTTTGCCTTGTGGTTCTTCTGAAAGTATAAATCACTCATTATATACGATTCTCGTAATATCCTTTTGCTTCCCAATATAAAGTGCTTTCTATACATTTTTTCGCGTTTTTTGTAGGTAAGAATTTCAAAAACACTAAAAATATATCTTTTTGGTAATGTTATTTTATTTCTTGATATTTGTTGGTTTGCATCCGTTTTAGCGTTTTTCTACGTAAAACACTGAGAAGACATGTTTTCAGTAATTTTGTTTTGGATTCCCATATAAAGTGAGTTCCTTATTATTTATCGTTTTGGTGCCTAACATGGTGAAAAACACTCAAAAGACAGATTTCTGATAAGGTTGTTTAATTTCCTCATATAGTAGGCTTTTCATGCACTTTACGGTTTGGTACGTAACAGTCCGAAAAAAGCTAAAATTAACTTTTTTGATAATATTCTTTTATCATATAATTGCCCTGAATTTTCCCAGAAATTTGGCATCTCGGTACCTATGAATATGAATATAAAAAAAAAAATCTTATTTTTTATTTTTTTATTTATTTATTTTTCTCAATAAAGAGAGTTATTTGTGAGTTTTAGCTTTTTGGTACTTAAGGAATTTAAAAACACTCATAATACACGTTTCTCGTAATGTCCTTTCGTTTCCCAAACATAAGAATATTTGCAATTATTTGAGCGTTTTTATAGAAAACATGATCAAAAAAATTCAAAATGCATGTTTTTGGTAATGTTATTTTGTTTCTGCAGAAAAGTTGTTTTGCATGCGTTTTAGCGTTTTGGTATGTAAGGACCTCAAAAACATTTAAAGACAAATTCTTGGTCAAAGTTGGTTTTATCCCCATGTAATGTGATTGCTCTGGTTTTTAGAACTTTATTGTCTAACACGATAAAAAACCTTTAAAATACACTTTTCTGATTATGTCATTTTTTTTTCACACATAAAGCTAGTTTCGCATGGAATTTGGGGTTTTGGTAACTAAGAATGTGAGAAACACTCAAAATACACGCATTTAGTAAGATTGTTCTGTTTCTTAATTAAGAGTGTTATTCATGAGTTTCAGCATTTTGGTATCTTAGAATCTTTTCCATACACACGAGTTTTTTGCGTTTTTTGCCTTGTGATTCTTGGGAAACTATGAAACACACATTATACACGTTTCTCGTTATGTCCTTTTTTTCCTAATATAGTGTGCTTTGCATCCATTTTCGCGTTTATTTTTTTTTTATGTAACAAGCACAAAAACACTCAAAATATATCTTTTGGGTAACGTTATTCTATTTCTTCATATTGGTTGGTTTGCATCCGTTTTAGCGTTTTTCTACGTAAAACACTGGAAAGACACGTTTTCAGTAATTTTGTTTTGGACTCACATATTGACTGACTTTCATATTATTTATTGTTTTGGTGACTAACATACTGAAAAACACTGAACAGACAAATTTCTGGTAAAGTCGTTTAACTTCCCTATACAGGTGGCTTTGCATGCACTTTAGGGTTTGGTACATAACAATCCGAAAAAAAAAGCTATCATTAACTTTTTTGATAATGTTCATAAATTCCCTGAATTTAGGCAGAATTTTGGCATCTTGGTACCTATTAAGATGAAAAAAAAAAATATATTTTTTTTTATTTATTTATTTTTTTATTTTTTTCTAAATAAAAAGTGTTATTTGTGGGTTTTAGCTTTTTGATACCTAAGGAACTTAAAAACACTCATAATACACGTTTCTCGTAATGTCCTTTCTTTTCCCAAACATAAGGTTCTTTGCATGTATTTAACGGTTTTTATAGATAACATGATCAAAAACACTAAAAATACATGTTTTTGGTAATGCAAAAGGTGTTTTACAAGAGTTTTTAGCGTTTTTGTATGTAAGGAGCTCAAAAACACTTAAAGGCAAGTTCTTGGTAAAGTTTGGTTTTATTCCCATGTAAAGTGATTACCCTTACTTTTTAGTGCTTTTTTGCCTAACACGCTCAAAAACACTCAAAAAACATGCAAAGCCTCCCATATTAGGAAATTAAACGACTTTACCAGAAATCTGTCTCTTGAGTGTTTTTCAGCATGTTAGACACCAAAACGGTAAAAAATAAGGAATCCAAAACAAAATTACTGAACACTTGTCTTCTCATTGTTTTACGTATAAAAACGCTAAAATGGATGCAAATCAACCAATATCAAGAAGTAGAAAAATATTACCAAAAATGTATATTTTGAGAGTTTTTGAGCTTTTTACCTATAAAAGAAAAACGTGAAAATTGATACAAAGCACTCTATATTGCGAAACAAAGGGACATCGCGAGAAAATTGTATAATGAATGTTTCATAGTTCAAAAGAACCACAAGGCAAAAAACTCAAAAACTCGTGTATATGGAGAAGTTTCCTAGATACCAAAATGCTGAAACTCATGAATAACACTCTTCATTGAGAAACAGAACAACCTTACTAAATGAGTGTCAAAAACATTTAAAGACAAGTTCTTGGTAAAAGTTGGTTTTATTCCCATGATTGTCCCGTTTTTTAGTGCTTTATTGGCTAACTTGCTCAAAAACACTCAAAAGACACTTTTCTGGTAATGCCATTTTTTTTTTCCAACATAAAGCTAGTTTCGCATGAAATTTGGGGTTTTGGTAACCAAGAAAGTAAAAAAACACTCAAAATACAAGCATTTAGTAAGGTTTCTTAATTAAGAGTGTTATTCATGAGTGTTATTCATGAGTTTCAGCATTTTGGTATCTTAGAAGCTTTTCCATACACACGAGTTTTTGCGTTTTTTGCCTTGTGATTCTTGTGAATCTATAAAACACTCATTATACACGTTTCTCGTTGTCCTTTTTTTTCCTAATATAGATTTCTTTGCATCCATTTCTGCGTTTTTTTTTTTTATGTAACAAGCTTAAAAACACTTAAAATATACCTTTTTGGTAATGTTATTCTATTTCTTCATATTGGTTTGCATTCGTTTTAGCGTTTTTCTACGTAAATCTTTGAAAAGACACGTTTTCAGTAATTTTGTTTTGGTACTGTTATTCTGCTTCTCCATAAAGGAGTGTTTTGCATGCGTTTTAGCGTTTTTTATGTAAGGAGCTCAAAAACTCTTTAAGGCAAGTTCATGGTAAAAGTTGGTTTTATTCCCATGTAATGTGATTCCCCTGCTTTTTAGTGCTTTATTGCCTAACACGCTCAAAAACACTCACAAGACACTTCTGGTAATGTAATTTTTTTCTCACATAATGCTAGTTTCTGATGCTATTTGAGGTTTTGCTAAGAATGTGAAAAACACTCAAAATACACGCATTTGGTAAGGTTGTTCTGTTTCTCAATTAAGATTGTTATTCCTGAGTTTCAGCATTTTGGTATCTAAGAAATTTCTTTATATACACGAGTTTTTGCGTTTTTTTTTCTTGTGGTTCTTGTGAACCAGAAGTTCTTTTGCCCGAAAATAATAAGACACTTATTATACATGTTTCTCGTAATGTTCTTTTGTTTCCTAATAGGGAGTGCTTTGCATCCATTTTCGCGTTTTTTGTAGGTAACAAGCTCAAAAACACTCAAAATATACCTTTTTGGTAATGTTATTCTATTTCTTCATATTGGTTGGTTTGCATCCGTTTTAGCGTTTTTCTACGTAAAACACCGAAAAGACATGTTTTCAGGAATTTTGTTTTGGATTCTCAAAGAATTTTGACAAAATTTTTGAATCTCGGTACCTATGAAGATGAAAAAAAAAAGATTATTTTTTTTTATTTATTTATTTTTTTATGTATTTTATTTTTTTCTATAAAGAGTGTTATTTGTGGGTTTTAGCTTTTTCGTACTTAAGGAACTTAAAATACTTATAATACATGTTTCTTGTAATTTCCTTTCGTTTGCCAAACATAATGTTCTTTGCATGTATTTAAGCGTTTTTATAGATAACATGAAAAACACTCAAAATACATAATTTTGGTAATGTTATTCTGTTTCTCCACAAAGTTTTAGCGTTTTGGTATGTAAGGAGTTAAAAACACTTAAAGGCAAGTTCTTCGTAAAAGTTGGTTTTATTCCCATATAATGTGATTGTTCTGCTTTTCAATGCTTTGTTGCATATCACGCTCGAAAACACTCAAAACACACTTTTTCTGATAATGTCATTTATTTCCCACGTACAGCTAGTTTCGCATGTAATTTGGGATTTTCGTACCTAAGAATGTGAAAAACACTCAAAATACACACATTTGGTAAGGTAGTTCTGTTTCTCAAATAAAAGTGTTTTTCATGCATTTCAGCATTTTGGTATGTAAGAAACTTCTCTCTATACACTAGTTTTTGTGTTTTTTGACTTGTGCTTCTTGTGAAACTAAAAAACACTCATTATACACATTTCTTGTAATGTCCTTTTGTTTCCCAATATACAGTTCTTTCCATCCATTTTCGCATTATTTCTAGGTAACAAGCTAAAAAACACTTAAAATATATCTTTTTGGTAATGTTATTCTATTTCTTCATATTGGTTGGTTTGCATCCGTTTTAGCGTTTTTCATCGTAAATCTCCGAAAAGACACGTTTTCAGTAATATTGTTGAAATTGCTTAAAAACACTCAAAAGACAGGTTTCTCTTAAAGTCGTGTAATTTCTACGTGTAATTTGCATGCACTTCAGGGTTTGGTACATAACTCCGGAAAAATCTAAAATTATTTATTGATAATTTTTTTTATCTAATTCCCCTGAATTTTCCCAGAATTTTGGCATCTCGATACCTATGAAGATGAATAACAAAAAAAAAAAATCAATTTTTTTTCTCAATAAAGAGTGTTATTTGTGGGTTTTAGCTTTTTGGTACTTAAGGAACTTAAAAACACTCGTAATACATGATTTTCGTAATGTCCTTTCGTTTCACAAACATTGTGTTCTTTACATGTATTTAAGCGTTTTTATAGGTAACATGATAAAAAACACTCATAATACATGTTTTTGGTAATGTTATTCTGTTTCTTCATAAAGGGTACTATTGCATGTGTTTTAGCGTTTTGGTATGTAAGGAGTTTAAAAACTGTTAAAGGCAAGTTCTTCGTAAAAGTTGGTTTTATTCCCTTGTAATGTGATTGTTCTGCTTTTTAGTGCTTTGTTGCATATCACGCTCAAAAACACTCAAAAGACACTTTCCTGGTAATATAATTTTTTTTTTTTTACCACATAAAGCAAGTTTCGCATGTAATTTGGGATTTTCGTAACTAAGAATGTGAAAAACACTCAAAATACACACATTTGGTAAGGTAGTTTTGTTTCTCAATTAAAAGTGTCATATTGGTTGGTTTGCATCGGTTTTAGCGTTTTTCTTCGTAAATCACTGAAAAGACACCTTTTCAGTAATATTGATGAAACTGCTGAAAAACACTCAAAAGACAGGTTTCTGGAAAAGTCGTGTAATTTCCCTATGTAGGTAGCTTTGGATGCACTTCAGGGTTTGGTACATAATTATGGAAAATAGCTTTTTTTTACATAATTTCCCTGAATTTTGCCTGAATTTTGGCATCTTGGTACCTATGAAGATGAAAACAAAAAAAAAAAATTTTTTTTTATTTATTTAGTTTTTCTCTATTTGTGGGTTTTAGCTTTTTGGTACCTAAGGAACTTAAATACAGTCATAATACACGATTTTCGTAATGTCCTTTTGTTTAACAAACATAGGGTTCTTTGCATGTATTTAAACGTTTTTATAGGTAACATGATCAAAAACACTCAAAATACATGTTTTTGGTAATATTATTCTGTTTTTCCATAAAGGGTGTTTTGCATACGTTTTAGCGTTTTGGTATGTAAGGAGTAAAAAAAAAAATACTTAAAGGCAAGTTTTTCGTAAAAGTTGGTTTTATTCCCATGTAATGTGATTGTTCTGCTTTTTAGTGCTTTGTTGCATATCACGCTGAAAAACTCTCAAAAGACACTTTTCTGATAGTCTTTTTTTTCCCACATAAAGCTAGTTTTGCATGTAATTTAGTATTTTCATAACTAAGAATGTGAAAAACACAAAATACACACATTTGGTAAGGTAATTCTGTATCTCAATTAAAAGTGCTATTCATGAGTTTTAGCATTCTGGTATGTAAGAAACTTCTCTATATACACGAGTTTTTGCGTTTTTTGCCTTGTGGTTCTTGAGAAACTATAAAACACTCATTATACACGTTTCTCGTAATGTCCTTTTCCTTCCCAGTATAGAATGCTTTTCATCAATTTTCGCGTTTGTTTGTAGATAAAAAGTTCAAAAACACTTTTTGGTAATGTTATTCTATTTCTTCATATTCGTTGGTTCGTTGGTTTCGTTGTTTTTTTCTGCGTAAAACACTGAAAAGACACGTTTACAGTAATTTTGTTTTGGATTCACATATTGACTGACTTCCATATTATTTATCGTTTTGGTGCCTAACATGCTGAAAAACACTGAAAAGACAGTTTTCTGGTAAAGTCGTTTAGTTTCCTATTATAGGTGGCTCTGCATGCACTTTAGGGTTTGGTACATAACAATCCGAAAAAAAAGCTATAATTAACTTTTTTGATTTTTTTTTTTTTCACATATTTTTTTTTAGTTTTGGCAGAATTTTGGCATCTTGGTACCTATGAAAATCAATACAAAATTTTTTTTTATTTTTTATATATTTTTTTATCTCTATAAAGAGTGTTATTTGTGGGTTTTAACGTTTTGATACTTAAGGAACTTCAAAACAGTCATAATACACGTTTCTCGTAATGTCCTTTAGTTTCCCAAAGATGGAGTTCTTTGCATGCATTTAAGCGTTTTTATAGGTAATATGATCAAAAACACTTAAAACACATGTTTTTTTGTAATGTTTTTCTGCTTCTCCATAAAGGAGTGTTTTGCATGCGTTTTAGCGTTTTGTTATGTAAGGTGCTCAAAAACACATAATGGCAAGTTCTTGGTAAAAGTTGGTTTTATTCCCATGTAATTTGATTGCCCTGCTTTTTAGTGCTTTATTGCCTAACAAGCTCAAAAACACATAAAAGACACTTTTGGTAATGTCATTTTTTTCTCACATAAAGCTAGTTTCGCATGCTATTTGAGATTTTGCTAAGAATGTGAAAAACACTGAAAATACACGCATTTGGTAAGGTTGTTCTGTTTCTCAATTGAGTTTGTTATTCATGAGTTTCAGCATTTTGGTATTTAAGAAACTTCTTTCTTAAATACGCAAAAACGAGTTTTTGCGTTTTTTTCCTTGTGGTTCTTGTGAACCACATGTTTTTTTGCCCGAAAATAATAAGACACTCATTATACACGTTTCTCGTAATGTCCTTTTGTTTCCCAAACAAACAACATCCATTTTCAAGTTTTTTGTAGGTAACAAGCTCAAAAACACTCAAAATATTCCTTTTTTGTAATGTTATTCAATTTCTTCATATTGGTTGGTTTGTATCCGTTTTAGCGTTTTTTCTACGTAAAACACCGAAAAGACACGTTTTTAGTAATTTTTTGGGGGGATTCCCATATAGAGTGATTTCCATGTTATTTATCGTTTTGGTGCCTAACATGCTGAAAAACACTCATAAGACAGTTTTCTGGCAAAGACGTTTAATTTCCCCATATAGGTGGCTTTGCATGCACTTTAGGGTTTGGTACATAACAGTCTGAAAAACAAGCTAAAATAAAATAAAATAAAAAAGCTGAATTTTGCCCGAATTTTGGTATCTCAGTACCTGTCAAGATGAATAAGAAAGAAAAAAAGATATCGTATTTTTTATTTATTTATTTTTTCTCAATAAAGAGTGTTATGTGTGGCTTTTACCTTATTGGTGCTTAATGAATTTAAAAACACTCATAATACACGTTTCTCGTAATGTTCTTTTGTTTCCCGTAAATAGGGTTCTTAGCATATATTTAAGCGTTTTAATGGTAACATGATCAAAGCACTGAAAAATACATGTTTTTGGTAATGTTATTCTGTTTCCCCATATAGCGTGTTTTGCATGCGTTTAAGCGTTTTGGTATATAAGGAGCTCATAAACACTTGAAGACAAGTTCTTGGTAAACATTGGTTTTATTCCCATATAATGTGATTGCCCTGCTTTTTAGTGCTTTATTGCCTATCACGCTCAAAAACACTCAAAAGACGCTTTTCTGAAAATGTCAATTTTTTTACCACATAAAGCTGGTTTCGCATGCAATTTCGGTTTTTGGTAACTAAGAATGTGAAAAGCACTCAAAATACACGCATTTAGTAAGGTTGTTCTGTTTCTCAATTAACAGTGTTATTCATGAGTTTCAGCATTTTGTCATCTAGGAAACTTCTCCATATACACGAGTTTTTGCGTTTTTTGCCTTGTGGTTCTTTTAAACTATAAAACACTCATACACTTTTCTCGAAATGCCCCTTTGTTTCCCAATATAGAGTGCTTTGAATCAATTTTCACGTTTTTTTTTTTTTGTAGGTAACAAGCTGAAAAACACTCAAAATATACCTTTTTGGTAATGTTTTCCTATTTCTTGATATTGGTTGGTTTGCATCCGTTTTAGCGTTTTTCTATGTAAAATACTGAGAAGACACGTTTTAAGTAATTTTGTTTTGGATTCCTATATAGAGTGAGTTCATTATTATTTATCGTTTTGGTGCCTAACATGCAGATTTCTGGTAAAGTCGTTTAATTTCCTCATATTGGAGGCTTTCCATGCACTTTAGGGTTTGGTACATAACAGTCCGAAAAAAAAGAAGCTAAAATCAACTTTTTTGATAATATTCTTTTATCATATAATTACCCTGAATTTTCCCAGAATTTTTTTCATTTCGGTACCTATGAAGATTAATGAAAAAAAAAAATCCTATTTTTTATTTTATTTATTTATTTATTTATTTATTTTTCTAAATAAAGAGTGTTATTTGTGGGTTTTTATCTTTTTGCACTTAAGGAACTGAAAAACACTCATAATACACGTTTCTCGTAATGTCTTTTCGTTTACCAAACATAAGGTTCTTTCTATGTATTTAAGCGTTTTTATAGATAACATGATCAAAAACACTCAAAATACATGTTTTTGGTAATGTTATTGTTTCTCCATAAAGTGTGTTTTGCATGCGTTTTAGCGTTTTGGTATATAAGGAGCTCAAAAACACTTAAGGGCAATTTCTTGGTAAAAGTTGGTTATTTATTCCCATGAAATGTGATTCCCTGCTTTTAAGTGCTTTATTGTCTAACACGCTCAAAAACACTCAAAAGACACTTTTCTGGTAATGTCATTTTTTTCCCACATAAAGTTAGTTTCGCATGCAATTTGGGGTTTTGGTAAGTAAGAATGTGAAAAACACTCAAAATAGTAAGGTTGCTCTGTTTCTTAATTAAGAGTATTATTCATTAGTTTCAGCATTTTGGTATCTTAGAAACTTCTTCATACACACGAGTTTTTGCGTTTTTTGCCTTGTGATTCTTGTGAAACTATAAAACACTCATTATACACGTTTCTCGTAATGTCCTTTTGTTTCCTAATATAGAGTGCTTTGTATCCATTTTCGCGTTTTTTTTATGTAACAAGTTCAAAAATACTCAAAATATACCTTTTTGATAATGTTATTCTATTTTTTCATATTGGTTGATTTTCATCCGTTTTAGCGTTTTATTAAGTAAAACTTTGAAAAGACACATTTTCAGTAATTTTTTTTTGGATTTCCATCTAGAGTGACTTCCATATTATTTATCGTTTTGGTGATTAACCTGCCGAAAAACACTCAAAAGACAGGTTTCTTGTAAAGTCCTTTAATTTCCCCATATAGGTGCCTCTGCATACACTTTAGGGTTTGGTACATGACTTTGAAAAAAAAGCTAAAATTAACTTTTTCGATAATGTTCTTTTTCCACATAATTTCCTTGAATTTTGGTAGAATTTTGGCATCTCCGTACCTATGAACATCACTAACAAAAAAAAAAATGCTATTTTTTTCATTTATTTTTTTTTTATTTTTTCTCTATAAAGAGTGTTATTTATGGGTTTTAATGTTTTGGTACTTAAGGAACATAAAAACACTCATAATACACGTTTCTCGTAATGTCTTTTCGTTAACCAAACATAAGGTTATTTGCATGTATTTAAGCGTTTCTATAGATAACATGATCAAAAACACTTAAAACACATGTTTTTGATAATGTTATTCTGTTTCTCCATAAAGGGTATTTTGCATGCGTTTTAGCGTTTTGGTACGTAAGGAGCTCAAAAACACTTAAAGGCTAATTGTTTGTAAAAGTTGGTTTTATTACCATGTAATGTGACTTCCCTGCTTTTTAGTGATTTATTGCCTGACACGCTGAAAAAAAAAAACTTAAAAGACACTTCTGGTAATGTTATTTTTTCCCACATAAAGCTAGATTCGCATGCTATTATGGGTTTTGGTATCTAAGAATGTGAAAAAAAAAATACTATAAATACACGCATTTGGTAAGGTTATTCATTTTCACAATTAAGAGTGTTATTTATGATTTTCAGCATTTTGGTATCTAAGAAACTTCTCTATATACACGAGTTTTTGCGTTTTTTGCCTTGTGGTTCTTGTGAAACTATAAGACACTCATTATATACGTTTCTCGTAATGTCCTTTTGTTTCGCAATATAGAGTGCTTAGCATCCATTTTCGCGTTTTTTGTAGGTAACAAGCTCAAAAATACTCAAAATATACCTTTATGGTAATGTTATTCTATTTCTTGGTTTGCATCCATTTTAGCGTTTTTTCTACGTAAAACAACGAAAAGATACATTTTCAGTAATTTTGTTTTGGATTCCATATATAGAGTGATTTCCACATTATTTATCGTTTTGGTGCCTAATATGCTGAAAAACACTCAAAAGACAGGTTTCTGGTAATGTCTTTTAATATCCCCATATAGGTGGCTTTGAATGCACTTTATATACGGTTTGGTACATAAGATTCCGAAAAAAAGCTAAAATTAACTTTTTTAATAATGTTCTTATTTCACATAATTTTCCAGAATTTTTATCAGAATATTGGCTTCTTGGTACCTATGAAGATGAAAAACAAAAAAAAATCATATTTTTTTAATTAATTTATTGATTTTTCTCAATAAAGATTTGTGGCTTTTAGGTTTTTGGTACGTAAAGAACTTAAAAACACTCATAATACATGTTTCTCGTAATGTCCTTTCGTTTCCCAAACATAGGGTAATTTGCATGTGTTTATGCGTTTTTATATGTAACATGATCAAACGCACTCAAAATACATGTTTTTGGTAATGCTATTCTGTTTCACCATAAAGGCTGTTTTCTATGCATTTTAGCGTTTTGGTATATAAGGAGTTTAAAAACACTTAAAGGCAAATTCTTGGTAAAAGTTGGTTTTATTCCCATGTAATGTGATTGCTGGGTATTTTAGTGCTTTATTGCCTATCACGCTCAAAAACACTCAAAAGACACTTTTCTGGTAATGTCATATTTTTTACCATATCAAGCTAGTTTCGCATGGAATTTGGGGTTTTGGTAACTAAGAATGTGAAAAGCACTCAAAATACACGCATTTGGTAAGGCTGTTCTATTTTTCAATTAAGAGTGTTATTCATGAGTTTCAGCATTATCCAAATATATGAGTTTTTGCGTTTTTTGTCTTGTGGTTCTTTTGAAACTATAAAACACTCATTATACACGTTTCTCTTAATGTCCTTTTGTTTACCAATATAGAGTGCTTTGCATCCATTTTCGAGTTTTTTTGTGGTTAACAAGCTCAAAAACACTCAAAATATTCCTTTTTGGTAATGTTATTCTATTTCTTCATATATGTTTACATCCGTTTTAGCGTTTTTTTACGTAAAACACTGAAAAGACACGTTTTCAGTAATTTTGTTTTGCATTCCCATATTGAGTGACTTCCATATTATTGATCTTTTTGATGCCTAACATGCTAAAAAAGAAAACACTCAAAAGAGGTTTCTGGTAAGGTCGAGTAATTTCCCCATAATGGGGGCTTTGGATGCACTTTAGGGTTTGGTACATAACAGTCCGAAAAAAAAGCTAAAATTAACTTTTTTGATAATGTTCTTTTTTCCACATAATTTCCCTGAATTTTGCGAGACTTTTCTCATCTCAGTACCTATGAATATAAATAACAAAAAAAAAAGTTCTATTTAAAATTTTTTTTTTTTTTTCTCTCTATAAAGAGTGTTATTTTTGGCTTTTAGATTTTTGGTACTTAAGAAACCTAAAAACACTCATAATACACGTTTCTCGTAATGTTTTTTTTCGTTTCCCAAACATATATTTAAGCGTTTTTATAGGTAACATGATCAAAAACACTCAAAATACGTGTTTCTGGTAATGTTATTCTGTTTCTCCATAAAGGGTGTTTTGCATGCGTTTTAGCGTTTTGGTATGTAAGGAGCTCAAAAAATCTTAAAGGGAAGTTCTTTGTAAAAATTGGTTTTATCCCCATGTAATGTGATTGCCCGGCTTTTTAGTGCTGTATTTCCTAACACGCTCAAAAACACTCAAAAAAACTTTTCTGGTAATGTCATTTTTTTCCCACATTTTTATCGCACAATATTTCGCATGCAATTTGGGGTTTTGGTAACTAAGAATGTGAAAAACACCCAAAATATACTCATTTGTTAAGCTTGTTCTTTTTCTTTATTAAGAGTTTCATCATTTTGGTATCTAAGAAACTTCTCTAGGTACTCGAGTTTTTGCGTTTTTTGCCTTGTGGTTCTTGTAGAACTATAAAACACTCATTATACACGTTTCTCATAATGTCCTTTTGTTTTGCAATACTTTGCATCCATTTTTGCATTTTTTGTAAATAACAAGCTCAAAAATATTCAAAATATACATTTTTTGGTAATGTTACTTATTCTATTTCTTCATATTGCTTGGTTTGAATCCGTTTTAGCGTTGTTCTACGTACAACACTGAAAAGACACGTTTTAAGTCATTTTGTTTTGGATTCCCATATTGAGTGACTTCCATATTATTATCGTTTTGGTGCCTAACATGCTGAAAAACACTCAAAAGTCAGGTTTCTCGTAAAGTCGTTTAATTTCCTTATGTAGGTGGCTTTGCATGCACTTTAGAGTTTGGTGCATAACATTCCAAAAAAAAAAGCTAAAATTAACTTTTTTGATAATATTCTTTTATTACATAATTGCCCAGAATTTTCCCAGAATTTTGGCATCTCGGTACCTATGCAGATGAATAACAAAAAAAAAAAGAATTGCCATTTTTTTATTTATTTACTTATTTTTTTTCTTTATAAAGAGTGTTATTTGTTGGTTTTAGTTTTTTGCTTCTTAAGGAACTTAAAAACACTCATAATACACGTTTCTCGTAATGTCCTTTCGTTTCCCAAACATTGGGTTCTTTGCATGTATTTTAGTGTTTTTATAGGTAGCATGATCAAAAACACTCAAAATACATGTTTTTGGTAATGTTATTCTAATTCTCCATAAAGGGTGTTTTGCATTCGTTTTAGCTTTTTGGTATGTAAAGAGCTGAAAAAAAATTGAAGGCAATTTCTTGGTAAAAGTTTGTTTCATTCCCATGTAGTGCTTTATTGCCTAACACGCTCAAAAACACTCAAAAGTCACCTTTCTGGTAATGTCATTTCTTACCCATATAAATAGCTAGTTTTGCATGCAATTTGGGGTTCTGGTAACTAAGAATGTGAAAAACACTCAAAATACACGCATTTGGTAAGGTTGTTATGTTTCTCAATTAAGAGTGTTATTCATGAGTACCAGGGTTTTGGTAACTAAGAAACTTTTCCATATACACGAGTTTTTGCGTTTTTTGCCTTGTGGTTCTTTTGAAACTATAAAACACTCATTATTCACGTTTCTCGTAATGTCCTTTTTGTTTCCCAATATAGAGTGCTTTGCATTCTTTTTCGCGTTTTTTGTAGGTAACAATATTAAAAACACTAAAAATATACCTTTTTAGTAATATTCTATTCATATTGGTTGGTTTCCATCCGTTGTAGCGTTTTTCTACCTAAAACACTGAAATGACACGTTTTCAGTATTTTGTTTTGGATTCTCATATAGAGTGACTTCCATTTTATTTATCGTTTTGGTGCCTAACAAGCTTAAAGACAGGTTTCTGGTAAAGTCGTTTAATTTCCTCATATAGGTGGCTTTGCATGCACTTTAGGGTTTGGTACATAACAGTCCGAAAAAAAGGTAAAATTGACTTTTTTGATAATGGTCTTTTTATCACATAATTGCCCAGAATTTTGCCAGAATTTTGGCATCTCGGTACCTATAAAGATGAATAAAAAAATTAAAAAATTCCTATTTTTCTATTTATTTATTTATTTATTTTTTCTAAATAAAGAGTGTTATTTGTGGATTTTAACTTTTTGGTTCTTAAGGAACTTAATAATACTCATAATACACGTTTCTCATAATGTCCTTTCCTTTTCCAAACATAAGGTTCCTTGTATGTATTTAAGCGTTTTTATAGATAACATGATCAAAAAACACTCAAAATACCTCTTTTTGGTAATGTTATTTATTTATTTTGTGTTTTGCATGCGTTTTAGCGTATATAAGGAGCTGAAAAACACTTAAAGGCAACCTACTGGTAAATGTTGGTTTTATTCCCATGTAATGTGATTGCCCTGCTTTTTAGTGCTTTATTGCCTAACACTCTCAAAAACACTCAAAAGACACTTTTCTGTTAATGTCATTTTTTTTCCCACATAAAGCTATATTCGCATGGAATTTCGGGTTTTGTTAACTAAGAATGTGAAAAAAAAATACTTAAAATACACGCATTTAGTAAGGTTGTTCTGTTTTTCAATTAAGAGTGTTATTCATGAGTTTCAGCATTTTGGTATAATGAAAATTCTATATATATATACGAGTTTTTTGTGTTTTTTGCCTTGTGGATCTTGTGAAACTATGAAACACTCATTATACACGTTGCTCATAATGTCCTTTTGTTTCCCAATATAGAGTGCTTTGCATGCATTTTCGCGTTTTTTGTAGGTAACAAGTTCAAAAACACTCAAAATATACCTTTTTGGTAATGTTTTTTCTATTTCTTCGTATTGGTTGGTTTGCATCCGTTTTAGCGTTTTTCTACGTAAAATACTGAAAAGACATGTTTTCAGTAATTTTGTTTCGGATTCCCATATTGAGTGACTTCAATGTTATTTATCGTTTTGGTGCCTAACATGCCAAAAAACACTCAAAAGACAGGTTTCTTGTAAAGTCATTTAATTTCCATATATAGGTGGCTTTGCATGCACTTTAGGGTTTGGTACATAGCAGTCCGAAAAAAAAGCTAAAATTAACTTTTTTGATAATGTTCTTTTTTTCCACATAATTTCCCTGAATTTTGCTAGAATTTTGGCATCTTGGTAGCTATGAAGATGAATAACAAAAAAAAAAAAATTGCTATTTTTTATTTATTTATTTATTTATTAATACTCAAAATACACGTTTTTGGTAAGATTTTTTCTATTTGGTAAGGTTATTCGTGTTTGTTGCACGTGTTTTAGCGTTTTGGAACGTAAAAAGTTTAAAACACTTAAAAGACATGCTTTTAGTAATGTTATTTTGCATTTCTATATAATGTGCTTTTCCTGCTATTTAGCGTTTTCGTGCCTAACACGCTGAAAAACACATAAAAACACATTTCTTACATTGTTGTTTAATTTTCTCGTATAGCTAGCAAGCACTATGGTGTTTTGCTACCTGACAATGTGAAAAAAAAAACATTCAAATTACACGATTTTGGTAATGTTTTTCTCTATCTGCATACAGTGTGCTTCTCATTTATTTTAGCGTTTTGGTACCTAAGAAGCTGAAAAAAAACTCATAATACACGTTTTTTGTCATGTCCTTTCATTTCCTCATATAGGCTCTTTTTGGTGCTTTGGTACCTAACAGGGTGTTTGCATTTTAGTTCGTAAGAACCTAAAAAACACTCTAGAGACACGTTTTAGTAGTTTTTTATTCCCCTATAGGGTGATTTCGTTGCTTCTTACTAATTTGGTGCCTAACACGCTCAAAAAATAACAAAAGACAAGTTTCTAGTCATTTTGTTCTATTCCTTCATATAGGTTGCTTTACATGCATGTTGGCATTTTGGTAATTATCAGTGTAAAAAAAAATACACGTATTTGGTAAGGTTGTTCTTTTTCTTTAGAGCACTATTGAAGCTTTTTACTGATTTGGTACTTGAGAGAATCATAAAAAAAAAAAAAAACATAATAAACGTATCTCGTAATGTCCTTTCATTTCCATATGCAGGTTTTTTTGTTTGATGATAGGCGATTTTGTACATAATAAGCTCAAAGTCATTCAAAATACACGTTTTTGGTAAATGCATTCTGTTTCTCTATATAGGGTATTTTCATGCGTTTTTAATGTAGTTTAATATATCTATATATGGGTCTTTGCATGCATTTTGGCTTTTTGGTAACTAACAATGTCATAACACTCAAAATGCACATTTTTTTTTTTGGCAATATTGTTCTGTTTCTCCATACAGAGTATTATTCATGCGTTTTACCCTTTTGATAATAAGAAGGTCAAAAACATTCATAATACACGTTTCTCGTAATGTCTTTTGATTTTTCCCATATAGGGTATTTTCGATTCATTTAGGCGTTTTTTTACGTAACAATCTTATAAAACATTAAAAATACTTGTTTTTGGTAATGTTATTCTGTTTCTCCATAAAGTATGTTTTCTATGTTTTTTTTTTTTATCGTTTTGGTACGTAAGACACTCAAAAGAAACGTTTTCTTAATGTTGTTTTGTATTCCCATATCAGGTGATTTGTATGCTTTTTAGCATTTTTGTGTCTAACACGCTGAAGAACACATTTTAGACACGTTTCTGAAATCTCGTTTCCTTTCCCCAAATAGGGAGCTTTTCATGCATTATGGCGTTTTCATTCATAACAAAGTGAAAACACTGAAAATATATGTTTTTGGTAATGTTATTTCATATAGAGTGTTATTCATGCATTTTAGCGACTCCGTAACTAATAAGTAAAAAAAAAAAAAAAACAATAGTACACATTTTAGTAACGTCTTTTCATTTTCCAATTTAAGATACTATATATGCATTCTGGCGTTTTTCTACTTAACTAACTCAGAAACACTCGAAATATTTGTTTTTGATATTATTTCTCCATGTTTTTATTTATTTTTTTTTAGCGTTTCGGTAGGTAAGAAACTCAAAAACACTGAAAACAGACGTTTTTGGTAAAGTTGCTTTGTTTTCCTTTATATGGTGCTTTCCATGCTTTTTAACGTTTTGTTGCCTAGCACGCCAATAAGCATTCAAAAGGCACTTTTCTGGGAATCGCGTTTCCTTTCCTCATTTAGGGTACAAAAACATGTATTAATAGTGTTTTCCAAAACGCCAAAGTGCATGCAAAGTAAGCTATACGGGAGAAACAAACAAAAACGTGTCTTTTGAATGTTTTCAGCTTTTTACGTACCAAAACAGTAAAATGCATAGAAAAGAAACTTCATGGAGAAACAGAATAATATATCAAAGAATATTTAATGGATGCGTTTAAGTGTTTTTGTATGTAAGTAGCTCATAAGCACTGAAATGAAAATTTTTTGTAATCTTTTGTTTTCTCTTCTAGGGTGCTTTCCTTGGTTTTTTAGCTTCTTCGTACATAACACGCTCATAAACACTGAAAGGACATGTTTCTGGAAATGTTTCCTTTCCTCATATAGTATGCTTTGCATGCATTTTCGCGTTGCGGTACCTAATAACGTGAAAAAAGCCTTAAAACACTAGTTTTGGTTAATCTTGTTCTGTTTCTCCATATAGAGTATTATTCATACGTTTTAGTGTTCTGGTACCTATGAAACTCAATAACACTCAAAATATACGTTTCTTTTAATGTTTTCTTTTACCTTTTAGGGTTATTTGCATGTATTTCATCGTTTTTCTACGTAACAGGCGCAAAATCTCTCAAAATGCATGTTTTTGGTAAAGCTGTTGAGTTTCTCCATAAAGTGTGTTTTGCAACCGTTTTGGCGGTTTGCTACGTAAGTAGCACAAAATAATGTTTTCCCATTTACGGTACTTTCCATGCTTTTTAAGAGCTTTTTGTGCCTAATACACTCATAAACTCTCAAAAGACATGTTTCTGGAAATGTCGTTTATTTTCCCCATATCGGGTGCTTTGCATGCATTTTGGCGTTTTGATACCTAACAAAGCTAAATACACTTATAATACACGTTTTCTCCATACAGAATGCAAATCATGCGTTTTATTGTTTTGGTACCTAATAAGCTAAAAAAAAAAAAAACCAATACTGGTTTCTCTTAATGCCTTTTCGTTTTCTTATATAGGGTACTTTATATGCATTTTGACGCTTTTGTACATAACAAGCTGAAAAATCGCTCAAAATGCTCGTTTTTGGTAATGTTTTTATGTTTCTGCAGGAAGGGTGTTTTGCATGTTTTATCGTTTTGGTACATTATAAATTTAAAAACTTCTAAACACGTGAAAAGTCATTATGTTGGTTATTTCTTTTTCCCTTCCAACATAGTGCTCTTTTCATATTTCTTAGTGTTTTGGTGCCTAACACGTAGAAACACTCTCAAAAGATAGGTTTCTTGTAATGTCGTTTTGTGTCGTCTTTTAGAAGTCTTTGCATGTATTTTTGCGTTTTGGTACCTAATAATATGAATGTTTCTCGATATACATTACTATTAAGGTGCCTTTGTGTTTGGTACCTAAAAAGCTCAAAACCTCTCATAATACACGTTTCTCGAAATGTCTTCGTTTCCCGGCATACAGAACTTTGCATACATTTCGGCGCTATTCTACTTACATAACTCAAAAACACTGAAAATATAGTTTTTTTTTTGTATTGTTATTTTGTTTCTCCATAAAGCGTGTTTTGCGTCTGTTCAAGCGTTTTGATATAAAAGTAGCTCAAAAACACTAAAAAATACTATTTTTTTGGTAATTTTGTTTAGTATTCCCATATAGGATGCTTTCCATTTTTATTTTTTTAGAGTTTTGGTGCCTAACACGCTCATAAATACTCAAAATTCACGTTTCTGGAAATTTCGTTTCGTTTCTCCCATAGATTGCACTTTGCATTATTTTCGACGTTTTGGTACATAACATTGTGAAAACAAACAAAATACACGTTTTTAGTAATGTTGCTCTCTTACTCCATATAGAGTGGTATTCATGCATTTTCGTATTTTTCAACCTAATAAGGTGTAAAACACTGATAATATACGTTTTTCGTAATGTCTTTTCGTTTCCCCATATTGGGAACTTTACATGAATTTTGAATTTTTTTTACGTAATTAGCTTAAAACATTAAAAATACACGTTTTCCTGTTTCTCCATAAAAGGTGTTTTGCATGCGCCTTTGCGTTTTAGTATGTAAGTAGCTCAAAACAATGAAAAGACTTTTTTGTAATGTTTTGTTTTCCCATGTATGGTTCTTTCCTTGCTTTTTAGCGTTTTGATACCTAATACGCTTACAAACACTGAAAAGACACGTTTCTAGAAGTGTCGTATTTTCCCTTATATATGATGCTTTGCATGCATTTTAGCGTATTTGTTTCTCCATATAGTGTACGTTAGTAGCTGAAAAATACCCCCAAAAATACGTTTTTTGGGGGAATGTTGTTTTTGCTTTTCCAGTATAGGGAAGTTTTCATGCTTTTTACTGTTTTGTGGTTAACAAGTTCATATACACATATACATGGAAAAAAAAAAAAAAAAAAAAACTACTTTGCCAAAAACGTGTCTTTTGAGTTTTTTTTTTTTTTTCAGCTTCTTACGTACCAAGAAGGTAAAATGCATGAAAAACACCCTTTATGGAAAAAAAAAAACATATTAATATCACCAAAAATAAATCATTTGAGAGTTTTTGAGCTTGTTAGGAAGAAAAAAGCCATAATGTATGCAAAGTATTCTATATGAAGAAAGAAAAAGACATTACGAGAAACGTGTATTATGAGTAAATTTGAGCTTCTTAGGTAGCAAAATGTGAAAACGCATGAATAGTACTCTGTATGGATAAACATAACATTACCAAAAGCGTGTATTTTGAGTGTTTTTTTCATATTGTTAGATGCCAAAACGCCAAAATGTATGGAAGGCCACTAACTAACAAACGAAACTAAATTTAATGAAATGTGTCTTTTGAATGTTTATGAATCTGCTAGGTACCAGAACGCTAAAAAGCATGGAAAGATCACCATATGGGAATGAAAAATATTATCAAAAACATGTCTTTTCAATCTTTTTGAGCTTCTTGCGTACCAAAACGCTAATACGTTTGCAAAACACTCTTTATGGAGAAACAGAATAAAATTGCCAAAAACAAGTATTTTAAGTGTTTATGAGTTTGTTACGTAGAAAACGCAAAAATGCATGCAAAGTAACCTTTATGACGAAATGGAACGATGTTTCCGGAAACGTGTTTTTTGAGTATATATAGCTTGATATAAAGCTTGGAAATCACTTGATTTGAACAACAAAAGAACACTAAGGAAAACGTGTCTTTTAAGTGTTTTTGAGCTTATTACATACCAAAAACCTAAGCCGCATGCAAAAAAAAAAATCATGGAGAAATCTAATAAGATTACCAAAAACTTGTAGTGTATTTCTCATTGTTAGGTACACATGCAAAGCATGCGAAAGGAAACGAGTATTCCAGAAAGGTATCTTTTGAGTGTTTATGAGTGTTCTACCTCCAAAACGATGAAAAAGCATGGAATTCACACTGTAATGGAAAACAAAACATTAACAAAAATGTCTCTTTTCAGTATTTTTGAGCAACTTAGGTATCAGAACGCTAAAACGCATGCAAAACACCCTTGATGGAGAAATAGAATAACATTACCAAAAACAAGTTTTTTTTATTGTTTTTGAGGCTATTACGTGAAAAACTTCAAAATACATTCCAAGTACCCTATTAGGTTCAAATGAAAAAAAATATTACGAGAAAGGTTTTTTTTTTTTTTACCTCTTAGGTAACAAACCGCTAAAGGCAATAATTAGCACTCTATAGAAAAAAAAAAGAACAATATTTCCAAAAACATGTATTTTGAGTGTATTTCACATTGTCAGGTACCAAAACTCCAAAATGCAAACAAAACACCCTATATCGTGAAAGAAAACGAGATTTCAAGAAAAGTGTCTTTTGAATGTTAATGAGCGTGTTAGACACCAAAACGAAAAAAAAAGAAACAAAAAAGCACCCTATATGGGAAAACAACACATTACCAGAAACGTTTTTTTTTCCACTGTTTTTGAGCAACTTATGTACCAAAACTTTGAAACGCATGCAAAATATTATTAATAATATTAAGAAAATAAATATTTTGAGTGTTTTTTCAACTTGTTTCGTAGAAAAACGCCAAAAAGTAAGCACAGTACCCTAAATGAGGAAATGGATAAACATTACGAAAAACGTGTATTATGAGTATTTTATTACTTTCATAGGTACCAAAACGCTATGAATGAGTATGAATAACACTCCATAGAGAGAAACAGAATTACATTACGTGTTATTTTGAGTATATATCATATTGTTAGGTTTTAAAATCCGTGGAAATCACCCTATATGGAGAAAGGAAGCGATATTTCCAGAAACGTGTTTTTTTTTAAATATTTATGTGCGTGCAGACACCCAAACGATAAAAAAAGGAGGGAAAGTAACCTATATGAGAGAACAAGACATTACCAAAACGTCTCTTTATAGTATTTTTTTAGCTACTTACGTACCAAAAACACAGAAACGCTTGCAAGAAAAAAAAACAAAAATGCTAAAACGCATGAAACGCATAGTGCACTTTATATCGACAAATCAGAACAACATTAACAGTAATTTGTATTTGGGTGTTTTTTTTTATTATTATTAGGTACTAAAATGCCATAATGTATTGACAGTCACCTATATATGGCAACAAAACAACATTACTAGAAAAAATGTTTTTTGAGTTTTTTTTTATTTATTTATTTTATTTTATTATTTTTTTCGTATTAGGCATCATAACGCTAAAAAGCATAGAAATCACCCTATATGGGAATATATATGTAAAACAACATTACGAACAAGTGTCTTTTCAGGGTTTCAGAATTTTTTTTAGCACCAAAACTCTGAAACATGCAAAACACATTTTATATATATATATATATATAAAAAAAAAAAAAAAAGACCTTACGAAAAAGAAGCATTTTGAGTTTTTTTGAGCTTGTTACGTAAAGAAACGACAAAATATATGCAAAGTCCTCTATTTTGGGAAACGAAAGGACATTATGAGAGATCTATTATAATCGTTTTTTTTTTTTTTACTTTTTAGGCACATAGACGCTAAAAGACATTGACAGCACTTAATATGAAAAAAAAAAAACTAAAACGTATATTTTGAGTGTATTTAACAAAACGCCAAAATGCATGCAAAGCAACGTATATGCCAATATAAAACATCATTACGAAAAAACGTGTGTTTTGAATGTTATAGAGCTTCCTACGTACAAAACGCTATAACGAATACAAATCACTTTATGGAGAAAAAGAATAATATTACAAAAAATAACTATTTCGAGTGTTTTTAGCGTGTTACGTACAAAAATGCAAAAATGCATGAAAATAACGTTATATGGGGAAACGAAAGGACATTACGAAGAAAATTTATTATAAGTGTTTTTGAATATCTTAGGTAACAAAATGCTGAAATGCTGAATAGTACTCGATATCGAGATAAAAAAAATGTATATTTTGAGTGTTTTCACATTAATAAATAGCAAATCGCCAAAATGCATTGAAAATCCTCTATATGGGTAAAAACGAGATTTCCAGAAACGTATCTTTTAAATGTTTTTGAGCGTGTTAAGCACCAATACGCTAAAAAGCATGGAAATCACCTTATTTGGGAATACAAAACGACTTAACGAAAAACATGACTTTTTGAGTGTTTTTGAACTTCTTATGTACCAAAAAGGTAAAATGCATGCAAAACACCCTTTATGCAGAAACAAAATAACATTACCCAAAAAAAAGTATTTTGAGTGTTTTTGAGTAACACCACAGAGTAACACCAAAATATATGAAAAGTATACTATGTTGGGAAACAAAAAAGACATTAGAAAAAATGTGTATTATAAATGTTTTTGAGCTTCCCAGGTACCGAAATGCGAAAACGCGTTAATACAGAACAACATTACCCAAAACCGCGTAATTTGAGTAATTTTTTTTCCACATTGTTAAGTACCAATATATTTGGAAACGATACTACTTTTCAAGAAATGTGTTTTTTTGAGTGTTTAAAATGCAATGGTAAACACCTTAAATGGGAATAGAAAACAACTTTACCAAAAAACTTGTCTTTTAAGTGTTTTTCAGCCTCTTACGTACCGAAACCCTAAAAAAGCATGCAAAACACCTTTTATGTAGAAGAATATTATTACCAAAAACAAGTATTTTGAGAGTTTTTTAAGTTTGTTGCATACGAAAACATTAAAATGGATGCAAAATACTCTTAATGACATTAAGAAAAACATGTATTATAATTATTTTTTTAACATTTTAGGTATTGAAACGCTAAACCTATAAACAGCACTCTATGAAGAAACAGAACAACATTAACAAAAACGTGTGTTTTGAGCATATTTCACAATATTAGGTACCGAAACGCCAAAATGCATGGAAAGCCCTTGATATGGGGAAATTAAATTGTTACAAGAAAGCATGTTTCGAAACGAAAAGACTTTACGAGAAACGTGTATTATGAACGTTTTTGGTTATCAATTACAAAAATGCTAAAACGCATGAATAACACTTTATATGAAGACTCATAATAATAACAATAACATAATAATAATAATAATAATAATAATGATAATAACATATATTTTGAGTCTATTTCGCTCAAAAGGACCGAAGAGAAACGTTTTTGGTAATGATGTTTCTTTTTTTCCATATAGGGTACTTTTCATGCTTTTTTAGCCGTTTTGGTGCCTAACACGCTCATAAACACTCAAAAAACACATTTCTGGATATATCGTTTCCTTTTCCTATAAAGTGTGCTTTGCGTACATTTTGTCATTTTGGTACCTAACCATGTGAAATACACTCAAAATGCAAGCTTTTTATAATGTTAGTTTTCTCCATATATTTAGGCGTTTTAGCGTTGTAGTACCTAAGAAACTGAAAAAAAAAACAAAAAACAAAAAGTTTTTCGTAATGTGCTTTTGTTTCCTCAGATCGTGTAATCAAGCATTTTGGCGTTTTTCTACGTAATAAGCTCAAAAACTTTCGAAATACTTGGTTTCAGTAATATTATCATGTTTTCTACATGAAGAGTGTTTGCATGCATTTTTGCGTTTTGATACTTAACAAGATCATAATCACTCAAAAAACATGTTCCTGGAAATGTCTTTTTTTTTCCTCATATAGGGTACCTTACATGTATTTATGCATTTAATTACTTAACAGTGTAAAAGAATACACAAAACACGTTTGTTTTTTCTTTTGATGTTGTTCTGTTTCTCCATTTAGAGTGTTATTACAGGGTTTTCGCGTTTCCGTAGATAGGAAACTCAAAAACACTCATAACACACGTTTCTCGCAATGTCTTTTCATTTCCTCATTTTTTGCATGCATTTTGGCGATTTTGTACGTAACAAACACAAAAGCATTTAAATTCTTGTTTTTGTTAAGGTTATTCTCTTTCTATTTAAAAGGGTGTTTTCCATTCATTTTATGGTTTTTGTACATAAATAGCTCAAAAACACACCAAACACACGTTTTTAGAAATGTTGTTTTACTTTCCCCATAGAGGAACTTTTCCATGCCTTTTAGCGTTTTTGTGCCTAACACGCTCATAAACACAAAAAAAGAAAAAATACATGTTTCTTGAAATGTCGTTTCGTTTCCCTAGAGAGGGCACTTTGCATGCATTTTGGCGTTTTTGCTATCTTCCAATGTGAAAAAAAAATCAAAAATCACGTTTTTTGGTGTTTTTATTTATTTATTTTTTTTCCATATAGAGTAATACTATTTATGTCTAACGTTTTGGTACCACAAAGCTTAAAAACACTGATAATACACTTTTCTTGTAATGTCTCTTCGTTTCCTAATATGAGGTACTTTGCATACATTTTGGCGTTTTCGTAGGTAACAAACTGAAAACCCTTAACATACTTCTTTTTCGTAATTTTATTGTGTTTCCCCATAAATCATGTTTCACGTGCGTTTTAGCGTTTTGGTACGTAAGTAGCTCAAAAACATTTTGGTGCCTAACACGATCATAAACACTCAACAGACACGTTTCACGAAATATAATTTTCTTTTCCAACTATAGCCTATTTTTCCTATTTTTTGGCTTTTTGGCACCTAATAATGTGTAATACACATAAAACACAAGTTTTTGGTAATGTTTTTTTTTTTTCATAGAGAGTGCTATTAATGCCTTTTAACATTTTGGTACCTAAGAAGCTCAAAAGCACTAATACACGTTTCAGGTAATGCCCTTTCGTGTCCCATAGTGTACTTTGTGTGCATATTGTCGTTTTTGTAACAAACTCAAAAACAATTTTTTTTTTTTCGCAAATATATAATGTTTCGCCATAAATTTTCTTTCTTTCTTTATTTTTTTTGCATGCGTTTTACCATTATGATACGTAATTACCTGAAAAACACTGAAAAGAGACGGTTTCGGTGACGTTTTGTTATCCATATAGGGTGTTTTTTTATTTTTTACTTTTTTTTTTTTTCGTTTTGGTACTTAACACGCTAATAAACTCATAAAAGACACGTTACTAGAAATTTAATTTCTTTTCCCTATATAGGGATCGTTGGATGCATTTTGGTGTTTTGGTATCTATGAATGTGAAAAAAAAAAAACACTCAAAACACACGTATTTGGTAATGTTGTTTTGTATCTTCAATAGAATGTTATTCATGGTTTATTACGTTTTGGTACCTAAGAAGCTCAAAATCATTCATAACACACGTTTCTTGTAATGCCTTTTCGTTTCTCCATATAAAATTTTCGTACCTAAGAAGGATGTACTTTTTTTTTCACCTAAGCTCACAAAACACTCAAAAAACTTGTTTTTGGTAATATTAGTCTTTTTCTCCATAAATTGTGTTTTGCATGCGTTTTTTGCGTTTTTGGTACGTAAGATACTGAAAAAACACTAAAAGACACGTTTTTTGGTACTATTGTTGCTTTCTTTTTTTTCATATAGAAAGCTATTCATGCGTTTTAGAGTTTTGATACTTAAGAAGCTCAAAAAACAGATTTCTCGTAAAGACTTTTCGTTTCTCAATATCAAGTGCTTTGCATGCATTTCGCTGTTATATCTCCTAATAATGTGAAATACACTTACAATACACGTTTATGGTATTAATCTTCTTTTCTCCAAATAAAGCGCTATTCATGCTTTTTAACGTTTTGGTACCTAAGGAGCTAAAAAAAAAAAAATAATGATAATAAACGTTTTTTGTAATGTCGTTTCGGTTCCCCATATAGGATAGTTTGTATGCATTTTGGTGTTTTCGACGTAAAAAAACTCAAAAACACTCGTTATTTATTTTCCATAAGGATTTTTTTTCATGTTTTTTTTTTACCGTTTTCCTTGCTAATACGTTAAAACCACTGAAAATATATGATTCTGGAAACGTAGTTCTGTTTCCCCTTATAGGGATATTTCCATGCACTTCGCCGTTTTGATACCTAACAATGTTAAAAACATTCAAAATACAAGTTTTTTGACAATAATTTATGTTTCTTTTATATAGTGTGATATTCATACATTTTTTTTCTGGTTTGGTACCTAAAAAGCTTAAAAACAATCATAATACAAGTTTCTCGTAAAGTTCTTTCGTTTCCCCTTATAAATTATTTTCCATGCAATTCAGCGTTTTTGTACGTAAAAAGCTGAAAAAAAAATACACGTTCTTTGCTAAAGTTATTTTGTTTTTCCATAAAGCATTTGTATGCATTTTATCATTTTACGACGTAAGTAGCTCAAAAACTCTCAGATGTTTTATTAATGTTTGTTTTACGTTTTTTTGTTTTTTTTTAGCATTTTTGTGCCTAGCACGCTCACAAACACACAAAAGACCCGTTTCTTGAAATCTCGTTTCCATACATTTTGGCGTTTTGGTATCTAACAATGTGAAAAATCACTCAAAATACCAATTTTTGGTTATCTTATTATGTTTCTATATATAGGTGCTATACATACTTTTTCGCGTTTTGGTACCAAAGAAGCTCAAAAACACAAAAAATACACGTTTCTTGTCATATCTTTTCGTTACGAGATAAAGGGAAATTTACATACATTTTGGCGTTTTCTACGTATTGAGTTGAAAAGCACTAAAAACACGTTTCTTTTGTAACTTTTTACTATTCCTCCATACGTTTTTTTTTTTTTTTTGCATGCATTTTGGCGGTTTGGTACATACCTCAAAAAACACTGAAAAGAGATGTATGTAGTTATATTATTTTGTTTACTCATACAGGATGGTTTTCATATATTTTGGGTTTTGGTGCTTAGCACGCTCATAAACACTCAAAAAGACACGTTTCTGGAAATATCGCTTTGCATGCTTTTGGTGATTTGTTGCCTAACAATATGAAATACAGTCGAGATACATGTTTTCGATAATGCTTTTCTGTTTCTCCATATAGAGTGTTATTCATGCACTTTAACATTTCGGTACCTAAGAACCTCAAAATACTCATAATACAAGTTTCTCATGAAGTCTTTTTGTTTCCCTATATAGGGTACTTTGCATGCATTTTCGCTTTTTCTACGTAACAAGCTATAAAAATATAAAAAAATAAAATTTATGATTTTGATAATATTATTCTGTTTCTACGTTAAAGCTTTTTTGCATGCGTTTTAGCGTTTTGGTACGTAAATAGATGAAAAGACTCAAAAGGCACGATTAATATAATGTTGTTTTGTTTTTCGAAATAGAGAAATCATGTATTTTGAGTGTGTTTCACATTGTTACCCGCCAAAACGCCAAAATGCATGCAAAGCCCCTTATAATAGGAAAGGAAACGACATTTTTTTCAGAAAAAAAATAGTGTTTGAGGGTTTCTGAGCATGTAAGGCATCAAGGTGCTTAAAATCACTATGTATGAAAATTCAAAACATTACGAAAAAAACGTATCTTATGAGCTTCAGCTTCTTACGTACCAAAACTCTAAATTACATGCAAAAACATCCTTCATAAACACAATAACTTTATCAAAAAATATGTGTTTTAAAAGTTTTGAGATTGTTACGTTGAAAAGTAAAAATGAATGCAATTTACTCTATACGGGGAAACGAGAAATTACGAAAAGCGTGTATTATGATTTTCTTTTTATCTTCTTAGGTACCAAAATCCTAAAACGAATGAATAGTACTCTATATCGAAAAACTAACAATATTACCAAAAACGTGTATTTTGAGTGTTTTCTCACATTATTAGGTAGCAAAACAGCACGAGGCAAGGAAGGTTCATATATGGGGAAACGAAACAGCATTACCAGAAACGTGTTTTTTCAGTGCTTTTGAGCGTGTTAAACACCAACACGCTTAAAAGCATGGAAATCACCTTATATAAGAATAGAAAACAACGTTACGTACAAGTCTTTTGAATGTTTTTAATCTTCTTACGTACTGAAACGATAAAACCCATATAAAACACAGTTCATGGTGAAACAGAATAATTTTACCAAAAACAAGTATTTTGACTGTTTTCAGGTTTTTTACGTACAAAACCGGCAAAATGCATCCAAAGTTCCCTATATGTTTAGATGAAAGGGCACTGCGAGAACCATTTCTTAAGAGTGTTTTTTTTTTGGGTTCTTAAGTACAAAAACGAGAAATCGCATGACTAGCGATCTCTTTGGAGAAACAAAACAACATTACCAAAAACGTGTATTTTAAGTATATTTCACATTGTTAGATACCAAAACGCCATTGTCTGTGTAATGCACCCTAAATGGCGAAACGAGTTTTCCAGAAGTGTCTTTCCAGACACATAAACGACAAAAGCGAAAACGCTTTGTGTGTCCACTATATCTGGGAAAACAAAACAACATTACAAAAAATGTCTCTTTTCAGTGTTTGTGAGCTACTTACGTTTCCAAAAGCTAAAACGCATATAAGTATGCTTTATTCAAAAACACAATAACTTTATTTAAACTTGTATTTCAATTGTTTTCTGAGTTTGTTACAAAAAAGAAAAAAACCGTGCAAAGTACTTTCTATGATGAAACGAAAAGACATTACGAGAAAGTGTTTTTGAGCTTCTTAGGTACCAAAACGGAAAAAGGCGATAATACAACACGCATTTTGAGTTCTTTTTACATTACCAAAATACCTGAAAAGCCTTTATATACGAAAATGAAACGTGATTACAAGAAACGAGAAACGTGTATTTATGTGTCTTTCAGCACGTTAGGCAACAAAACGCTAAAAAGCATGGAAAATTACCTTATAGCGGAATACAAAACGTTACGAAAAACGAGTCTATTGAGAGTTTTTTTTTACTTTTTACGCTAAAACTCATGCAAAACACCTTTTATGGAGAAACAGAATAACACAGTAAATAAAAAAAGTGTTCTGAGTGTTTTCGGCTTGTTACTTGGAAAACTCAGAAACGCATACAAAGTATTCTATATGGGGAAAGAAAAATGCATTACGAAAAACATGTATGATGGATGTCTTCAGCTTTTTAGGTACCAAAAATGAGGAAAAGCAAGAATAACACTTCCTATTCAGAAACGCAACAACATTACTAAAAACGTGTATTTTAAGTGTTTTTCGTATTGTAAGATATCAAAACGACAAAATGGATGCAAAACTCTTTATATTCAGGAACGAAGCAACATTACAAGAAATGTATTTTTTTTTGTGTTTTTGTGCTTGTTAGACACGAAAATGCTAAAAAGAATGGAATACACCTTATATGGGAAAACGAAACAACATTACTAATATTGTACATTTTGAGTCTGTTTTCAGCTTTTTAGGTAACAAAACGATAAAACGCATGAAAAAAATAAAACTGTAGAAACAGATTACCATTACCAAAAAAAAAAAAAAAATTCTAGTGTCTTTTTCAGCATATTAGGTCAATATGCATGCAATGTACAATGCAATAGGGAATGGAAGAGGCATAACGAGAAACTTGTATTGAGTGTTTTTTTTTTTTCAGATTTGCATGTGTAGGACTCTATATAGAGAGAAACAGAACAACATTATCAAAAACGTGTATTTTAAGTGCATTTAATATTTTGAATTGACAAAACGCCAAAATGCATTTAAAGCACCCTATATTTGGCAAAGGTAACGATATTTTAAGAAACTTCTTTTTATTGTTTATGAAAACAAAACATTACCAAAAAACGTGTCTTTTCAATTTTTATAAAGTTACGTACTAGAACGCTAAAACGTATGTAATAAAAAAATATATATAAATTTACCCCCTTAAAAAATTGTTTATATTGAGTGTTTTTGAGTTTCATACCAAGGAAAATGCCAAGATCATGAAATTACCCCATATGAAAACAAAAAGACATTACGAGAAAAGTGTATTATGAGTATTTTTGAGCTTTTTATTTACCAAAAAAAAAAAAAAAGGAATACAAAACAACATTACTAAAAACGTGTTTTATAGGTTCTTATGTACAGAAACGCTAAAACCCAAGCAAAACACCCTTTATGGAGAAGCGAAATAAATATTTCGTTGATAAAATACATTCAGGACAGTTAAGGAACATCCCTTACAGAAGAATAAGATCGCAGAAGAATGGTCCTAAATGGATGACTGAAGTTAAAACACTACATAGGGCGAAAGAGAAGTATATAATTATGAGATTAAAGACAGGAGAAGTGGTTTTAAGGCCATAATATAATGAATTTGAAAAGTTAGTAGTTTAACAAGGAAAGCTAAAAATAGTTATGAATTAAAGGTAGCCAGCCAAGCGAAGATGGACCCCAAGGGATTTTATCAGGCATATGAGACGAAGAATAGAGAAACAATAGTTCCTTAAAGACAGAAGAATGGGACCTGCTTAGTTGTTGGGAGGAGATTAGTAAAATTGAGAAACGAGTATTTTTTAACTGTCTTTGCCCAGGAAAACATGCAGGATTTGCCGAATAGTGAGAAGATATTTAGAATAGAAGAGAATGAGAAGCTGAAAGATATTACCATAACTAAAGAGATAGTGGAACAGGAGATAGATAAGCTGAAAAGTTCAAGTCACCTAGACCAGATGAAATATATTCCAGAGTATTTAAGGAATGGAAAAAGGTTATAAGTAATCTGTTAGTTTCTGTCCTTAGGAAATCACTTTAGTCATGTGAGGTATCGGTAATGTGGAGGCAGATAATGGTGATAGTTATTTCATTCTATATCAGGACTTTAGTAAATCATTTGACAAGGTACCCCATCAGAGGCTACTGAGAAAGGTTAGGGCGCACGACAGAGACGAGGTGTTTAGATTGGTTAAGGTCATGGCTAAGCGGCAGGCGACAGAGTGTTGTAATAAACGGCTCTAAATCCGAGTGGGGTCAAGTAATTAGTGAGGTGACAAAGGAATTATTAGTATTAGGGCCGATGTTGGTTGTAATATATGTCAATGACTTGGATAGTGGAATTAGTAGTGTGGTTAGTAAATTTGCGGATGACACGAGAATATGTAGATTAATTAGGTCAGAATCGCATACCATAGCCTTGCAGGCAGATTTGGATAGGATGAACGAATGAACAAAATGCAGTTTAATATCAACAAATTAATTAAAAGCACTTAGCGTAAGTAGAAGAAACCCACACATTAGTTACACAATGAACAACAAAATTCTGGTAGGTTCAGGGTAAGAAAAAGATTTGATATTTAAAGTTAGCTCTGAACTCCGTCTAAGAAAGCAATGCAAAGAGGCCAGAAACAAAGCAAATAGTGTATTATGATTCATTTTCAGGAGTGCTAAAAGGAGAACTCCCGAAGTAATATTAAAGTTACATTTGGCGCTGGTCAGACTTCATATAGACTACGCTGTCCAATTCTGGTCACCACATCACAGGACGAATAAAGGTCTATTAGAATCAGTACAAAGGAGAATGACTAAAAGGATACAGGGGATGAGGAGTATTCCTTACGAAGCGAGATTAAAGCTGTTAAATTTACATTCTTTAGAGAGACGTAGGTTAAGAGTGGACCTTTTTTTTTTTTTTTTTTTTTTTTTTTTTTATGTAGGAAGGATACTGGCCAAGGGCAACAAAAATCTAATAAAAAAAATGCCCACTGAAATGCCAGTCCCTAAAAGGGTCAAAGCAGTGGTCAAAAATTGGTGGATAAGTGTCTTGAAACCTCCCTCTTGAAGGAATTCAAGTCATAGGAAGGTGGAAATACAGAAGCAGGCAAGGAGTTCCAGAGTTTACCAGAGAAAGGGATGAATGATTGAGAATACTGGTTAACTCTTGCGTTAGAGAGGTGGACAGAATAGGAGTGAGAGAAAGAAGAAAGTCTTGTGCAGCGAGGCCGCGGAAGGAGGGGAGGCATGCAGTTAGCAAGATCAGAAGAGCAGTTAGCATGAAAATAGCGGTAGAAGACAGCTAGAGATGCAACATTGCGGCGGTGAGAGAGAGGCTGAAGACAGTCAGTTAGAGGAGAGGAGTTGATGAGACGAAAAGCTTTTGATTCCACCCTGTCTAGAACAGCAGTATGAGTGGAACCCCCCCAGACATGTGAAGCATACTCCATACATGGACGGATAAGGCCCTTGTACAGAGTTAGCAGCTGCGGGGGTGAGAAAAACTGGCGGAGACGTCTCAGAACACCTAACTTCATGGAAGCTGTTTTAGCTAGAGATGAGATGTGAAGTTTCCAGTTCAGATTATAAGTAAAGGACAGACCGAGGATGTTCAGTGTAGAAGAGGGGGATAGTTGAGTGTCATTGAAGAAGAGGGGATAGTTGTCTGGAAGATTGTGTCGAGTTGATAGATGGAGGAATTGAGTTTTTGAGGCATTGAACAATACCAAGTTTGCTCTGCCCCAATCAGAAATTTTAGAAAGATCAGAAGTCAGGCGTTCTGTGGCTTCCCTGCGTGATATGTTTACCTCCTGAAGGGTTGGACGTCTATGAAAAGACGTGGAAAAGTGCAGGGTGGTATCATCAGCATAGGAGTGGATAGGACAAGAAGTTTGTTTTAGAAGATCATTAATGAATAATAAGAAGAGAGTGGGTGACAGGACAGAACCCTGAGGAACACCACTGTTAATAGATTTAGGAGAAGAACAGTGACCGTCTACCACAGCAGCAATAGAACGGTCAGAAAGGAAACTTGAGATGAAGTTACAGAGAGAAGGATAGAAACCGTAGGAGGGTAGTTTGGAAATCAAAGCTTTGTGCCAGACTCTATCAAAGGCTTTTGATATGTCCAAGGCAACAGCAAAAGTTTCACCAAAGTCTCTAAAAGAGGATGACCAAGACTCAGTAAGGAAAGCCAGAAGATCACCAGTCGAGCGGCCTTGACGGAACCCATACTGGCGATCAGATAGAAGGTTGTGAAGTGATAGATGTTTAAGAATCTTCCTGTTGAGGATAGATTCAAAAACTTTAGATAAGCAGGAAATTAAAGCAATAGGACGGTAGTTTGAGGGATTAGAGCGGTCACCCTTTTTAGGAACAGGTTGAATGTAGGCAAACTTCCAGCAAGAAGGAAAGGTAGATGTTGACAGACAGAGCTGAAAGAGTTTGACTAGGCAAGGTGCAAGCACGGAGGCACAGTTTCGGAGAACAATAGGAGGGACCCCATCAGGTCCATAAGCCTTCTGAGGGTTTAGGCCAGCGAGGGCATGGAAAACATCATTACGAAGAATTTTAATACGAGGCATGAAGTAGTCAGAGGGTGGAGGAGAGGGAGGAACAAGCCCAGAATCGTCCAAGGTAGAGTTTTTAGCAAAGGTTTGAGCAAAGAGTTCAGCTTTAGAAATAGATGTGATAGCAGTGGTGCCATCTGGTTGAAGTAGAGGAGGGAAAGAAGAAGAAGCAAAGTTATTGGAGATATTTTTGGCTAGATGCCAGAAATCACGAGGGGAGTTAGATCTTGAAAGGTTTTGACATTTTCTGTTAATGAAGGAGTTTTTGGCTAGTTGGAGAACAGACTTGGCATGGTTCCGGGCAGAAATATAAAGTGCATGAGATTCTGGTGAAGGAAGGCTTAAGTACCTTTTGTGGGCCACCTCTCTATCATGTATAGCACGAGAACAAGCTGTGTTAAACCAAGGTTTAGAAGGTTTAGGACGAGAAAAAGAGTGAGGAATGTACGCCTCCATGCCAGACACTATCACCTCTGTTATGCGCTCAGCACACAAAGACGGGTCTCTGACACGGAAGCAGTAGTCATTCCAAGGAAAATCAGCAAAATACCGCCTCAGGTCCCCCCAACTAGCAGAGGCAAAACGCCAGAGGCACCTTCGCTTAGGGGGATCCTGAGGAGGGATTGGAGTGATAGGACAAGATAAAGATATGAGATTGTGATCGGAGGAGCCCAACGGAGAAGAAAGGGACCTGATAGAAGTCTTTAAGGGGAACATAAGGAAAATTCTTAGAATCTGTAACCATGATAGAACAAGAAAAAGGGGCTCAAGCCTGAAAATTTGATGTTCAAAAAGGAGACAGGAAGGAATTGGTTCTCAAATAAAGTAGTAGATGATTGGAACAGACGTAATAATCAAGCTGTTAGTGCTGAGGCATTTAGGAACTGTAAGAGAAAATTATACATTTATGGATGGGGATGATAGATGGAAATAGGTAGGCATATTTCATACAAGTACTGCCACGTGTAGGACTGATGCCTTCTTGCAGATTTACTTATTTCTTATGTTCTTATATTCTTATTACCAAAAGCGTGTATTTTCAGTGTTTTTCAGCTATTACGCAAAATAGCATAGAAAGCACCTTATATAGAAATGCAAAATAACATTACTAAAAGCATGTCTTTTAAGTGTTTTAAACTTTTAACGTTCCAAAACGCTAAAACACGTGCAACAAACACGAATAACCTTACCAAATAGAAAAACCTTACCAAAAACGTGTATTTTAAGTCTTTTTTGAGTCTGTTACGTATATCAACTTAAAAATGCGTGTAAAGCACCTTGTATGGGGAAACGATAGGAGATTACGAGAAACGTGCATTATCAGTGTTTTGAGTCTCTTAGGTACCAAACACTAAACCACCTGAATGAAAATTGAATATATCCTATATATCTTAAAGGAGAATCAGAACATCACCAAAAATGGGTTTTTGAGTGTTTTTTTTTTTTTACCTTGTTATGTACCAAAACGTCAAAAAACATACGAAGCATCCTATATGGGGAAATGGAAAGACATTAGGAGAAACAAGTTTTGTTAGTGTTTTTGAGCTTCCTAAATACCAAAAACGCTAAAAAGCATGCACCCTATATAGAGAAAAGGAACAACATTAGCTAAAATCTTAATTTTGAGCGTTTTTCACATTATGTAGCAAAACATCATAATGCATGCAGATCCCTATATGAAGAAGCAAAACGATATTACAGGAAACGTGTCTTTGAGTGTTTACTTGAGTGTTTGGAATCAAAATGCTAAAAAGCATTGAAAGCACCCTATTTGGCAATATAAAATAACACTACCAAGAAAGTATATTTAGAGTGTTTTTGACCTTCTTACATCCAAAATCGCTGAAAAGCATGCAAAACAACCTTTATGGAGAAACAGAATAACATTACCAAAAACTTGTATGTTTATGTGCTTGTTAAGTATAAAAATGCCAAATTACAGGCAAAGCATCCTACATGGAGAAAACAAAGGACATTACGAGAAAAGTGTATTATGAGAGATTTTGAGCTTTTTAGGTACCAAGACTCAAAAACACATGATTAGCACTTTATATGGAAAAACAACTCTACCGAAAACTTTTATTTAAACTCTTTTTCATATTGTTAAGTACCAAAAGACAAAATGCATTGGAATCCTCCTTTATCGGGAAACGAAACGACATTATCATCAACGTGTCTTTTAAGTGTTTTTCAACGTGTTAGACACCAAAACGCTAAAAAGCATGGAAAGCGCTCTATTAAGGAATAGAAAACAACATGACTAAAAACGTGTTTTATAGGTTCTTATGTACAGAAACGCTAAATCCCATACAAAACACCCTTTATGGATAAGCGAAATAAATATTTAATTGAAAAAATTACATTCAGGACAGTTAGGGAACATCCCTTACAGAAGAAAAAGATCGCAGAAGAATGATCCTAAAATGGATGACTGAGGTTAAAACACTACATAGGGCGAAAGAGAAGCATACTCGTATATGAGATTAAAGAAAGGGAAGTGGTTTTCAGGCCATAATATAACGAATTAGAAAAGTCAGGAGTTTAACAAGGAAAGCTAAAAATATTTATGAATTAAAGGTAGCCAGCCAAACGAAGATGGACCTCAAGGGATTTTATCAGGCATATAAGACGAAGAATAGAGAAACAATAGTTCCTTAAAGACAGCAGAATGTTACCTACTTAGTTGTTGAGAGGAGATTAGTAAAATTGTGACCGAGTATTTTTTAATTGTCTTTGCCCAGGAAAACATGCAGGATTTGCCGAATAGTGAGAAGATATTTAGAGTAGAAGAGGATGAGAAGCTGACAGATATTACCATAACTAAAGAGATAGTGGAACAGGAGATAGATAAGTTAAAAAGTTCAAGTCACCAGGACCAGATGAAATATATTCCAGAGTATTTAAGTAATGGAAAAATGTTATAAGTAATCTATTAGTTTCTGTCCTTAGGAAATCACTTTACTCATGTGAGGTATCGGTAATTCGGAGGCAGGCGAATATAGTACCTACCTTTAAGAAAGGAGATAAAACTTTAACGTCTAATTATAGACCTGTCAGCTTAACTTCTGTTGAATGTAAAATAATGGAGTCAATAATAGCGAAGAACATTTAAGAGCATTTAGACAAACATAACTTGATAAATCAGTTACAGCATGGCTTCTGGAATGGGGAGTCTTACCTGAGAAACTTGGTAAGTTTATACAGTAAGGTTTACAAGGCGGCAGATAATGGTGATAGTTATGGCATCCTATATCAGGACTTTAGTAAAGCGTTTGAGAAGGTACCCCACCAGAGGCTACTGAGAAATGTTAGGGCGCACGAGAGAGATGAGGTGTTTGGATTAGATAAGGTCATGGCTAAGCGGCAGGCGACAGAGTGTTGTAATAAACGGCTCTAAATCCGAGAGGGGTCAAGTAATTAGTGAGATGACAAAGGGATTATTAGTATTAGGGCCGATGTTGTTTGTAATATATGTCAATGGCTTGGATAGTGGAATTAGTAGTGTTGTTAGTAAATTTGCGGATGACACGAGAATATGTAGATTAATTAGGTCAGAATCGCATACCATCGCCTTGCAGGCAGATTTGAATAGGATGAACGAATGGACAGACATGTGGCAAATGCAGTTTAATATCAACAAATGCAAAGCACTTAGCGTAAGTAGAAGAAACCCATACAGTAGTTACACAATGAACAACCAAGTTCTGGTAGGTTCAGGGCAAGTAAAAGATTTGAGATTTAAGGTTATATCTGAACTCCGTCTAAGAAAACAATGCAAAGAGGCCAGAAACAAAACAAATAGTGGATTATGATTCATTTTCAGGAGTGCTAAAAGTAGAACTCCCGAAGTAATATTAAAGTTACATTTGGTGCTAGTCAGACTTCATCTAGAGTTCTAGACTACGCTGTCCAATTCTGGTCACCACATCACAGGAAGGATAAAGGTCTATTAGAATCAGTACAAAGGAGAATGACTAAAAGGATACAGGGGATGAGGAGTAATCCTTACGAAGCGATATTCAAGCTGTTAAATTTACATTCTTTAAAGAGACGTAGGTTAAGAGTGGACCTAAGAGAAGTCTTTTAGTGGTATATGGGTTATAATAAAAGGAACATAAGGAAAATTCTTAAAACCTGTAACCATGATAGAACAAGAAAAACGGGTTCAAGCCTGAAAACTTGATGTTCAAAAAGAAGACAGGAAGGAATTGGTTCTGAAATAAAGTAGTAGATGATTGGAACGGACGTAGTAATCAAGCTGCTAGTGCTGAGGCATTTGGGAACAATAAAAGAAAATTACACATTTATGGATGGGGATGATAGGTGGAAATAGGTAGGCATATTTCATATAAGTACTGCCATGTGTAGGCCTGATGCCTTCTTGCAGATTTACTTATTTCTTATGTTCTTATGTTCTTATTACCAAAAGCGTGTATTTTCAGTGTTTTTCAGCTATTACGTGAAAAAAAAATGCCAAAATGCATGCAAAAGCACCCTATATGAAGAAAAAGAGCGACATAACGAGAAACGTGCATTATGAGTGTTTTTGAGATTCTTAGGTACCAAAAAGCTGAAACTCATAAATAACACTCTTAATTGAGATACAGAACAACCTATAGGTTGTAACCTATATGCTTGTATTTTGAGATTTTTTCACATTCTTAATTACCAAAACTAGCTTTATGTGGGGAAAAAAAAAAAAAAAAATGACATTACCAGAAAAGTGTCTTTTAAGTGTTTTTGAGCGTGTTAGGAAATAAACCACTAAAAAGCAGGGCAATCACATTAAATGGAAATAAAACCAACTTTTATCAAGAACTTGCCTTTAAGTGTTTTGAGCTCCTTACATACTGAAACGCTAAAACGCATGCAAAACACCCTTTATGGAGACACTGAATAACATTACCAAAAACATGTATTTTGAGTGTTTTTGATCATGTTACCTATAAAAACGCTTAAATACATGCAAAGATCCCTATATTTGGGAAACGAAAAGACATTATGAGAAACGTGTATTATGAGTGTTTTTAAGTTCTTTAAGTACCAAAAAGCTAAAACCCACAAATAACACTCTTTATAGAGAAAAAAAAAATATAAAAAAAATAAAAAAATAGCAATTTTTTTTTTTTTGTTATTCATCTTCATAGGTACAGAGATGCCAAAATTCTGGCAAAATTCAGGGAAATTATGTGGAAAAAGGAACATTATCAAAAAAGTTAATTTTAGCTTTTTTTTTCGGACTGTTATGTACCAAACCCTAAAGTGCATGCAAAGCCACTTATATATGGAAATTAAACGACTTTACAAGAAACCTGTCTTTTGAGTGTTTTTTATCATGTTAAGCACCAAAACGATAAATAACATTGAAGTCACTCAATATGAGAACCAAAAACAAAATTACTGAAAACATGTTTTATCAGTGTTTTACGTAGAAAAACGCTAAAACGGATTCAAACCAGCCAATACGAAGAAATAGAAAAACATTACCAAAAAGGTATATTTTGAGTGTTTTTGAACTTGTTACCTACAAAAAAACGCGAAAATGCATGCAAAGCACTATATTGGGAAACAAAAGGACATTACGAGCAACGTGTATAATGAGTGTTTCATAGTTTCAAAAGATCCACAAGGCAAAAAAACACAAAAACTCGTGTATATGAAGAAGTTTCTTAGATAGCAAAATGCTAAAACTCATAACACTCTTACTTGAAAAACAACAACCTTACTAAATGCGTGTATTTTGAGTATTTTTTTTTTCACATTCTTAGTTAACAAAACCCGAAATTCCTTGCGAATATAGCTTTATGTGGGAAAAAAAATGACATTACCAGAAAAGTGTCTTTTGAGTGTTTTTGAGAGTGTTAGGCAATAAAGCACTAAAAAGCAGGGCAATCACATTACATGGGAATAAAACCAACATTTACCAAGAACTTGCCTTTAAGTGTTTTCAGTTCCTTATATAAGCTAAAACGCATGCAAAACAAACTTTACATAAAAACAAAATAACATTACCAAAAACAGGTATTTTGAGTGTTTTTTAATCATGTTATCTATAAAAACGCTTAATTACATGCAAAGAGCCTTATGTTTGGAAAAGGAAAGGACATTACGAGAAACGTGTATTATGAGTGTTATTAAGTTCCTTAAGAACCAAAAAGCTAAAATCCACAAATAACACACTTTATTTAGAAAAAAAAAATAAAACAAAATAAATAAATAGAAAAAAAGGAATTTAAAAAAAAATTTTTTTATTCATCTTCATAGGTACCGAGATGACAAAATTCTGGCAAAATTCAGGGCAATTATGTGATAAAAGACCATTATCAAAAAAGTTAATTTTACCTTTTTTTCGGACTGTTATGTACTAAACTCTAAAGTGCATGCAAAGCCACTTATATGAGGAAATTAAACGACTTTACCAGAAACCTGTCTTTTGAGTGTTTTTAAGCTTCTTAGGCACCAAAACGATTAATAAAATGGAAATCACTCTATATGAGAATCCAAAACAAAATACTGAAAACGTGTCTTTTCAGTGTTTTAGGTAGAAAAACGCTAAAACGGATGGAAACCAACCAATATGAAGAAATAGAATATTACCAAAAAGGTATATTTTCAGTGTTTTTAATATTATTACCTACAAAAGAAGCGAAACAGGATGCAAAGCACTTTATATTGGGAAACAAAAGGACATTACGAGAAACGTGAATAATGAGTGTTTTATAGTTTCGCAAAAACCACAAGGTAAAAAACGCAAAAACTCGTGTATATGGAGAAGTTTCTTAGTTACCAAAACGATGGTACTCATGAATAACACTCTTAATTGAGAAACAAAACAACCTTACCAAATGCGTGTATTTTGAGTGTTTTTCACATTCTTAGTTACCAAAACCCAAAATTGCATGCAAAACTAGCTTTATGTGGGTAAGAAATGACATCACCAGAAAAGTGACTTTTGAGTGTTTTTGAGCGTGTTAGGCAATAAAGCACTACATGGAAATGAAACCAACTTTTACCAAGAACTTGCCTTTACGTTTTTTTCAGCTCCTTACATACTAAAACGCTAAAACGAATGCAAGACACCATTTATGGAGAATTAGAATAACATTACCAAAAACATGTATTTTGAGTGTTTTTGATCGTGCTAACTATAAAAACGCTAAAATACATGCAAAGAACACTATGGGAAACGAAAGGACATTACGAGAAACGTGTATTATGAGTGTTTTTAAGTTCCTTAAGAACCAAAAAACTAAAACCCACAAATAACACTCTTTATTAAGAAAAAATAAAAATAAATAAATAAATAAATGGCAATTCTTTTTTTTTTGTTATTCATTTTCATAGGTACCGAGATACCAAAATTCTGGGAAAATTCTGGGCAATTATGTGATAAAAGAATATTATCAAAAAAGTTAATTTTATCTTTTTTTTTTCGGAATGTTATGCACCACACTCTAAAGTGCATGCAAAGCCACCTACATAAGGAAATTAAACGACTTTACGAGAAACCTGACTTTTGAGTGTTTTTCAGCATGTTAGGCAACAAAACGATAATAATATGGAAGTCACTCAATATGGGAATCCAAAACAAAATTACTGAAAACGTGTCTTTTCAGTGTTTTACGTAGAAAAAACGCTAAAACGGATGCAAACCAACCAATATGAAGAAATAGAATTAATAACATTACCAAAAATTTATATTCTGAATGTTTTTGAGCTTGTTATTTACAAAAAAATGCAATTATGGATGCAAAGTATTGCAAAACAAAAGGACATTATGAGAAACGAGTATAATGAGTGTTTTATAGTTCTACAAGAACCACAAGGCAAAAAACACAAAAACTCGAGTACCTAGAGAAGTTTCTTAGATACCAAAATGATGAAACTCATGAATAACACTCTTAATGAAGAAACAGAACAAGCTTAACAAATGAGTGTATTTAGGATGTTTTACACATTCTTAGTTACCAAAACCCCAAATTGCATGTGAAATATTGTGGGATAAAAATATGGGAAAAAAATGACATTAGCAGAAGAGAGTTTTTTTTAGTGTTTTTGAGCGGCAAAAAAAGCGCTAAAGCACTAAAAAGCCGGGCAATGACATTACATGGCGATAAAACCAAGAACTTCCCTTTAAGATTTTTTGAGCTCCTTACATACCAAAACCCTAAAACGCATGCAAAACACCCTTTATGGAGAAACAGAATAACATTACCAAAAAACACGTATTTTGAGTGTTTTTTATCATGTTACCTATAAAAACACTTAAATACATGTTTGGGAAACAAAAAAAAAACATTACGAGAAACGTGTATTATGAGTGTTTTTAAGTTTCTTAAGTACCAAAAAGCTAAAACCCACAAAAAACACTCTTTATAGAGAAAAAATAAATAAATCAATAAAAAAATAGCAATCTTTTTTTTTTTGTTATTCATATTCACAGGTACTGAGATGCCAAAAGTCTGGCAAAATTTAGGGAAATTATGTGGAAAAAAGAACATTATCAAAAAAGTTAATTTTAGCTTTTTTTCGGACTATGATGTACCAAACCCTAAAGTGCTTCCAAAGCCCCTTATATGGGGAAATTACACGACTTTACCAGAAACCTCTCTTTTGAGTGTTTTCTTTTTTAGCATGTTAGGTATCAAAAAGATCAATAATATGGAAGTTACTCAATATGGGAATGCAAAACAAAATTACTGAAAACGTGTACTTTCCGTGTTTTACGTAGAAAAAAACGCTAAAACGGATGTAAACATATATGAAGAAATAGAATAACATTACCAAAAAGGTATATTTTGAGTGTTTTTGAGCTTGTTAACCACAAAAAACGCGAAAATGGATGCAAAGCACTCTATATTGGTAAACAAAAGAACATTAAAAGAAACGTGTATAATGAGTGTTTTATAGTTTCACAAGAACCACAAGGCAAAAAACGCAAAAACTCGTATATTTAGATAAGTTTCTTAGATACCAAAATGCTGAAACTCATGAATAACACTCTTAATTGAGAAAGAGAACAACCATACTAAATGCGTGAGTTTTGGGTGCTTTTCACATTCTTAGTTACCAAAACCCCAAATTGCATGCAAAATTAGCTTGATATGGTAAAAAATATGACATTACCAGAAAAGTGTCTTTTGATTGTTTTTGAGCGTGATAGGCAATAAAGCACTAAAAAGACCGGCAATCACATTACATGCGAATAAAACCAACTTTTACCAAGAACTTTCCTTTAAGTGTTTTTAAGCTCCTTATATACCAAAACGCTAAAATGCATGGAAAACAGCCTTTATGGTGAAACAGAATAACATTACCAAAAACATGTATTTTGAGTGCGTTTGATCATGTCACATAATTATAAAAACGCATAAATACATGCAAAGAACCCTATGTTTGAGAAACGAAAGGACATTACGAGGAACATGTATTATGAGTGTTTTTAAGTTGTTTATGTACCAAAAACCTAAAAGCCACAAATCTTTATTGAAAAAATAAATAAATTAATAAAAAAATACGATTTTTTTTTTTTGTTATTCATCTTCATAGGTACCGAGAAGCCAATATTCTGGTAAAAATTCTGGAAAATTATGTGAAATAAGAACATTATTAAAAAAGTTAATTTTAGCTTTTTTTTCGGAATCTTATGTACGAAACCATAAAGTGCATGCAAAGCCACCTATATGGGGATATTAAAAGACATTAACAGAAAACTGTCTTTTGAGTGTTTTTCAGCATATTAGGCACCAAAACGATAAATAATATGGAAATCACTCTATATATGGAATCCAAAACAAAATAACTGAAAATGTATCTTTTCGTTGTTTTACGTAGAAAAACGCTAAAACGGATACAAACCAACCAATATGAAGAAAAGGAATAACATTACCAAAAAGGTATATTTTGAGTATTTTTGAGCTTGTTACCTACAAAAAAAGGCGAAAATGGATGCTAAGCACTCTATATTGCGAAACAAAAGGACATTACGAGAAACGTGTATAATGAATGTCTTATAGTTTCACAAGAACCACAAGGCAAAAAACGTAAAAGCTCGTGTATATAGAGAAGTTTCTTAGATACCAAAATGCTGAAAATCATAAATAACAGTCTTAATTGAGAAAATGAACAACCTTACCAAATGCGTGTATTTATAGTGTTTTTTTTTTTTTCACATTCTTAGTTACCAAAACCCCAAATGGCATGCGAATCTAGCTTTATGTGGGAAAAAAAAAAAAACATTACCAGAAGTGTCTTTTGAGTTTTTTTTTTTCAGCGTCTCAGGCAATAAATCACTAAGGAGCAGGGCAGTCACATTACATGGGAATAAAACCAACTTTTACCAAGAATTAGCCTTTAAGTGTTTTTGAGCTCCTTACGTACCAAAACGCTAAAACGCATGCAAAATACCCTTTATGGAGAAACAGAATAACATTATCAAAAATATGTGTTTTAAGTGTTTTTGATCATGTTATCTATAGAAACCCTTAAATACATGCAAATAACCTTATGTTTGGTTAACGGAAGGACATTACGAGAAACGTGTATTATGAGTGTTTTTATGTTCCTTAAGTACCAATACGTTAAAACCCACAAATAACACTCTTTATAGAGAAAAAAAATAAAAAAATAAATGAAAATAATAGCAATTTTTTTTATTTTGTTATTGATGTTCATAGGTACGGAAATGCCAAAATTCTGCCAAAATTCAAGGAAATTATGTGGAAAAAAAGAACATTATCGAAAAAGTTAATTTTAGCTTTGTTTCAAAGTTATATACCAAACCCTAAAGTATATGCAGAGCCACCTATATAGGGAAATTAAACGACTTTACAAGAAACCTGTCTTTTGAGTGTTTTTCGGCATGTTAGTCACCAAAACGATAAATAATATGAAGGTCACTCTAGATGGAAATCCAAAACAAAATTACTGAAAATGTGTCTTTTCAAAGTTTTATGTAATAAAACGCTAAAACGGATGCAAACCAACCAATATGAAGAAATAGAATAACATTATCAAAAAGGTATATTTTGAGTGTTTTTGAGCTTGTTACATAATAAAAACGCGAAAATGCATACAAAGCACTCTATATTAGGAAACAAAAGGACATTACGAGAAACGTGTATAATGAGTGTTTTATAGCTTCACAAGAATCACAAGGCAAAAAACGCAAAAACTCGTGTGTATAAAAAAGTTTCTAAGATACGAAAATGCTGAAACTAATCAATAACACTCTTAATTAAGAAACAGAACAACCTTACGAAATACGTGTATTTTGAGTGTTTTTCACATTCTTAGTTACCAAAACTCCAAATTGCATGCAAAACTAGCTTTATGTGGGAAAAAAATTGACATTACCAGAAAAGTGTCCTTTGAGTGTTTTTGAGCGTGTTAGGCAATAAAGCACTAAAAAAGCAGGGCAATCACATTTCATGGGAATAAATAACCAACTTTTACCAAGAAGTTGCCTTTAAGTGTTTTTGAGCTCCTTATATACCAAAACGCTAAAACGCATGCAAAACACCTTTTATGGAGAAACAGAATAAAATTACCAAAAACATGTATTTTCAGTGTTTTTTATCATGTTATCTAAAAAACGCTTTAATACATGCAAATAACCTTATGTTTGGTAAACGAAAGGACATTCCGAGAAACGTGTATTATGAGTGTTTTTAAGTTCCTTAAAGAAAAAATAAAAAAAAAGTTTTTTTTTAATTCATCTTGATAGGTACAGAGATGCCAAAATTCTGGGAAAATTCAGGGCAATTATATGATAAAAGAATATTATCAAAAAAGTTAATTTTAGCTTTTTTTTCGGACTGTTATGTACCAAACCCTAAAGTGCATCCAAAGCCTCCTATATGAATAAATTAAACGACCTTACCAGAAATCTGTCTTTTGAGTGTTTCCAGCATGTTAGGCACCAAAACGATAAATAATAAGGAATCCAAAACAAAATTACTGAAAACGTGTCTTCTCTGTGTTTTACTTAGAAAAACGCTAAAACGGATGCAAACCAACTAATATCAAGAAATAGGAAAACATTACCAAAAAGGTATATTTTAAGTGTTTTTGAGCTTGTTACCTGCAAAAAAAACGCGAAAATTGATGCAAAGCACTCTATATTGGGAAACAAAGGGACATTTCGAGAAAAGTGTATAATGAGTGTTTTTTAGTTCAAAAGAACCACAAGGCAAAAAACGCAAAAACTCGTCTATATGGAGAAGTTTCTTAGATGCCAAAATGCTGAAATTCATGAATAACACTCTTAATTGAGAAAAGAACAACCTTACTAAATGCGTGTATTTTGAGTGTTTTTCACATTCTAAGTCACCAAAAACCCAAATTGCATACGAAACCAGCTTTATGTGGTAAAAAAATTGACATTTTCAGAAAAGTGTCTTTTGTTTGTTTTTGAGCGTGATAGGCAATAAAGTACTAAAAACCAGGGCAATCACATTACATGGGAATAAAACCAACTTTTACCAAGAACTTGCCATTACGTGTTTTTGAGCACCTTACATACCAAAACACTAAAACGCATGCAAAACACTCCTTTATGGAGAAGTAGAAAAACATTACAAAAAACATGTGTTTTAAGTGTTTTTGATTATGCTACCTATAAAAACGCTTAAATACATGCGAAGAACTCTATCTTTGGGAAACGGAAGGACATTACGAGAAACGTGTATTATGACTGTTTTTAAATTCCTTAAGTACCAAAACGTTAAAACCCAAAAATAACACTCTTTATAGAGAAAAAAAAAATCAATCAATAAAAAAATAACTTTTTTTGTATTGATTTTCATAGGTACTAAGTTGCCAAAATTCTGCCAAAATTCAGAGAATTTATGTGGAAAAAAGAATATTATAAAAAAAGTTAATTATAGCTTTTTTTTCGGATTGTTATGTACCAAACCCTAAAGTGCATGCAAAGCCACCTATATGAGGAAACTAAACGACTTTACCAGAAATCTGTCTTTTCACTGTTTTTCAGCATGTTAGGCACCAAAACGATAAATAATATGGAAGTCAGTCAAAATGTGAATCCAAAACAAAATTACTGAAAACGTGTCTTTTCATTGTTTTACGTAGAAAAACTAACGAAACCAACGAACCAACGCATATGAAGAAATAGAATAACATTACCAAAAAGTGTTTTTGAGATTTTTACCAACAAAAAACGCGAAAATTGATGAAAAGCACTCTATACTGGGAAGCAAAAAGGACATTACGAGAAACGTGTATAATGAGTATTTTTAAGTTCCTTAAGTATCAAAAAGCTAAAACCCACAAATAACACTCTTGATTTAGAAAAAATAAATAAATAAATAAATAAATAATTTTTATTTATTTTTTTTTTGTTATTCATTTTTATACGTGCCGAGATGTCAAAATTCTGGGAAAATTCAGGGCAATGATATAATAAAAGAATATTATCAAAAAGGTTATTTTAAGCTTTTTTTTTTTCGGAATGTTATGTACCAAACCCTAAAGTGCATGCAAAGCCTCCTATATGAGGAAATTAAACGACCTTACCAGAAATCTGTCTTTTGAGTGTTTTTTTTTAGCATGTTAAGCTACAAAACGATAAATAATAAGGAACTCACTCTATATGGGAATCCAAAACAAAATTGCTGGAAAAATGTCTTCTTAGTGTTTTACGTAGAAAAACGATAAAACGGATGTAAAAACAACCAATATGAAGAAAAAGAAAACGTTACCAAAGATATATTTTCAGTGTTTTTGAGCTTGTTACCTACAAGAAACGCGAAAATTGATGCAAGGCACTCTATATTGGGGAAAAAAAAGGACATTGCAAGAAAAGTGTATAATGAATGTTTTATAGTTCAAAAGAACCACAAGGCAAAAAACGCAAAAACTCGTGTATATATGGAGATGTTTCCTAGATACCAAAATGGTGAAACTAATGAATAACACGCTTAATTGAGAAACAGAACAACCTTACTAAATGCGTGTATTTTGAGTGTTTTTCACATTCTTAGTTACCAAAACCACAAATTACATGCGAAACCAGCTTTGTGGGAAAAAGAAATGATATTAGCAGAAAAATGTCTTTTGAGTGTTTTTGAGCGTGATAGGCAATAAAGCACTAAAAAGTAGGGCAATCACATGACATTGGAATAAATCCAATTTTTACCAAGAACTTGCTTTTAAGTGTTTTTGAGCTCCTTATATACCAAAACACTAACGCGCATGCAAAAGACACTTTATATTGAAACAGAATAACATTACCAAAAACATGTATTTTGAGTATTTTTGATCATGTTACCAATAAAAACGCTTAAATACATGCAAAGAACCCTATTTTTGGGAAACGAAAGGACATTACGAGAAACGTGTATTATTAGTGTTTTTAAGTTCATTAAGTACCATAAAGCTAAAAGTCACAAATAACATTCTCTATTGAGAAAAAATAAATAAATAAATAAAAAATACGATATTTTTTTTTCTTTCTTATTCATCTTCACAGGTACCGAGATGCCAAAATTCGGGCAAAATTCAGGAAATTATGTGAAATAAGAACATTATCAAAAAAGATTAATTTACCTTTTTTTTTCGGACTGTTATGTTTCAAACCCCTAAAGTGCATGCAAAGCCACCTATATGGGGAAATTAAACGTCTTTGCCAGAAAACTGTCTTATGAGTGTTTTTCATTATGTTAGAAACCAACACGACAAATAACATGGAAGTCAATCTATATGTCTTTTCGGTGTTTTACGTAGAAAAACGCTAAAACGGATTTTAAGTGTTTTTGAAATTGTTACCTATAAAAAACCCGAAAATGGATAGAAAGCACTCTATATTGGGAATCAAAAGGACATTACGAGAAACGTGTATAATGAGCATTTTATAGTTTCACAAGAACGAAAATGCAAAAAACGCAAAAACTCGTGTATATAGAGAAGTTTCTTACATTCTAAAATGCTGAAACTCATGAAAAACACTTTTAAATGAGAAACAGAAGTATCTTACCAAATGTGAATATTTTGAGTGTTTTTCACATTCTTAGTTACGAAAATTCCAAATTATATGCGAAACTAGCTTTATGTGGGAAAAAAATGACATTACCAGAAAAGTGACTTTTCAGTGTTTTTGAGCGTGATATGCAACAAAGCACTAAAAAGCAGAACAATCACATTACATGGAAATAAAACCAACTTTTACCAAGAACTTTCCTTTAAGTGTTTTTTTAACTCCTTACATACCAAAACGCTAAAATGCATGCAAAACACCTTTTATGGAGAAACAAAATAACATTACCAAAAACATGATTTTTGAGTGTTTTTGATCATGTTACCTATAAAAACGCTTAAATAAATGCAAAGAATCCTATGTTTGTGAAACGAAAGGACAATACTAAAATTGTGTATTATGAGTGTTTTTAAGTTCCTTAAGTACCAAAAAGCTAAAACCCACAAATAACACTTTATAGAGAAAAATAAATAAATAAATAATTTTTATTTATTTATTTTTTTTTTATTCATCTTCATAGGTACCGAGATGCCAAAATTCCGGGAAAATTCAGGGAAATTAGATAAGAAAAATTATCAATAAATCATTTTAGATTTTTCCGGAGTTATGTACCAAACCCTGAAGTGCATGCAAAGCCACCTCTATGGGGAAATTACACGACTTTAACAGAAACCTGTCTTTTGAGTGTTTTTTCAGCAATTTTAACAATATTACTGAAAACATGTCTTTTCGGAGATTTACGAAGAAAAACGCTAAAACGGATGGAAACCTACCAATATGAAGAAATAGAATAACATTACCCAAAAAAATATATTTTAAGTGCTTTTAGCTTGTTACCTACAAATAATGGGAAAATGGATGGAAAGCACTGTGTATTGGGAAACAAAAGGACATTACGAGAAACGTGTATAATGAGTGTTTTATAGTTTCACAAGAACCACAAGTCAAAAAACGCAAAAACTCGTGTATAGAGAGAAGTTTCTTACATACCAAAATGCTGAAATGCATGAAAAACACTTTTAATTGAGAAACAGAACTATGTTACCAAATGTGTGTATTTTGAGTGTTTTTCACATTCTTAGTTACGAAAATCCCAAATTACATGCGAAACTAACTTTATGTGGGAAGTAAATTACATTATCAGAGAAGTGTATTTTGAGTGTTTTTGAGCGTGATATGCAACAAAGCACTAAAAAGCAGAACAATCACATTATATGGGAATAAAACCAACTTTTACGAAGAACTTGCCTTTAAGTGTTTTCAGCTCCTTACATACCAAAACGCTAAAACGAATGAAAAACACACTTTATGGAGAAACAGAATAACATTACCAAAAATATGTAATTTGAGTGTTTTTGGTCATGTTATCTATAAAAACGCTTAAATACATATAAAGAACATTATGTTTGGCAAACGAAAAGACATTACAAGAAACGTGTATTATAGGTGTTTTTAAGTTCCTTAAGTACCAAAAAGCTAAAACCCACAAATAACACTCTTTATAAAGAAAATTTTTTTTTTTTTGTTCATCTTCATAGGTACCGAGATTCCAAAAATTTGTCAAAATTCTTTGGGAATCCAAAACAAAATTACTGAAAATATTTTTTTTCGGTGTTTTACGTAGAAAAACGCTAAAACATATGCAAACCAAGCAATATGAAGAAATAGAATAACATTACCAAAAACCCATATTTTGAGTGTTTTTTAGGTTGTTACCTACAAAAAACGCGAAAATTGATGCAAAGCACTCCCTATTAGGAAACAAAAGGACATTACGAGAAATGTATATAATAAATGTCTTATTATTTTCGGGCAAAAGAACTTGTAGTTTACAAGAACCACAAGAAAAAAACGCAAAAACTCGTGTATATAAAGAAGTTTCTTAGATACCAAAATGCTGAAACTTATGAATAACAATCTTAATTGAGAAACAGAACAACCTTACCAAATGCGTGTATTTTGAGTGTTTTCACATTCTTAGCAAAACCTCAAATAGCATGCGAAACTAGCTTTATGTGGGAAAAAAATGACATTACCAGAAGTGTCTTGTGAGTGTTTTTGAGCGTGTTAGGCAATAAAGCACTAAAAAGCAGGGCTATCACATTACATGGGAATAAAACCAACTTTTACCATGAACTTGCGTTCAAGAGTTTTTGAGCTCCTTACATACAAAAACGCTAAAACGCACGGAAAACACTCCTTTATAGAGAAGCAGAATAACAGTACCAAAAACATGTGTTTTGAGTGTATTTTATCATGACACCTATAAAAACGCTTAAATACATGCAAAGATCACTATATTTGGGAAACGAAAGGACATTACGAGAAATATGTATTATGAATGTTTTTAAGTTCCTTATGTACCAAAACGTTAATAACACTCTTTATAGAGAAAAAAAAAATAAAATAAATAAAAATTTTTTGTTGATGTTCATAGGTACCAAGATGCCGAAATTCTGCCAAAATTCTGGGAAATTATGAGGAAAAAAGAACATTATCGAAAAAGTTAATTTTAGCTTTTTTTTCGGAGTTATGTACTAAACCCTAAAGTGTATGCAAAGCCACTTATATGGGGAAATTAAACGACTTCACAAAAAACCTGTCTTTTGAGTTTTTTTCGGCATGTTAGGCACCAAAACGATAAATAATATGAAAGTCACTCTAAATGGAACTCCAAAACAAAATTACTGAAAACGTGTCTTTTCAAAGATTAACGTAGAAAAACGCTAAAACGGATGCAAACCAACCAATATGAAGAAATAAAATAACATTACCATAAAGGTATATTTTAAGTGTTTTTAAGCTTGTTACATAAAAAAAAAAAACGCGAAAATGGATGCAAAGCACTCTATATTAGGAAAAAATGAACAACGAGAAACGTGTATAATGACTGTTTTATAGATTCACAAGAATCACAAGACAAAAAACTCAAAAACTCATGTGTATGGAGAAGTTTCTAAGATATCAAAATGCTGAAACTCATGAATAACACTCTTAATTAAGAAACAGAAGAACCTTACTAAATGCGTGTATTTTGAGTGTTTTTTTTTACATTCTTAGTTACAAAAACCCCAAATTCCAGGCGAAACTAGCTTTATGTGGGAAAATGACATTACCAGAAAAGTGTCTTTTGAGTGTTTTTGAGCATGTTAGCCAATAAAGCACTAAAAAGCGGAGCAATCACATTACATGGGAATAAAACCAACTTTTACCAAGAATTTGCCTTTAAATGTTTTTGACACGCATTTAGTGAGGTTGTTCTGTTTCTCAATTAAGAGTGTTATTCATGAGTTTCAGCATTTTGGTATCTAGGAAACTTCTCCATATACACGAGTTTTTGCGTTTTTTGCCTTGTGGTTCTTTTGGACTATGAAATATTCATTATACACTTTTCTCGCGATGTCCCTTTGTTTCGCAATATAGAGTGCTTTGTATCAATTTTGGCGTTTTTTTTTTTGTAGGTAACAAGCTCAAAAACACTCAAAATATACATTTTTGGTAATGTTTTTCTACTTCTTGATATTGGTTGGTTTGAATCCGTTTGAGCGTTGTTCTACGAAAAACACTGAGAAGACAAATTTTCAGTAATTTTGTTTTGGATTCCCATATAGGGTGAGTTGTTTATTTTTTACCGTTTTGGTGTCTAACATGCTGAAAAAAACACTCAAAAGACAGATTTCTGGTAAAGTCGTTTAATTTCCTCATATGGGAGGCTTTGCATGTGTTTTGAGTGTTTTTGAGCGTGTTAGGGAATAAAGCACTAAAAAGTAAAGGTAATCACATTACATGGGAATAAAACCAAATTTTACCAAGAACTTGTCTTTAAGTGTTTTTGAGCTCCTTACATATCAAAACGCTAAAACGCATGTAAAACACCTTTTGCATAACCAAAAACAAGTATTTTGAGTGTTTTTGATTATGTTATCTATAAAAACCCTTAAATACATGCAAAGAACCTTATGATTGGGAAACGAAAGGACATTACGAGAAACGTGTATTAGGAGTGTTTTTAAGTTTCCTAGGTATCAAAAAGCTAAAACCCACAAATAACACTCTTTATTTAGAAAGCAAAAATAAAAATAAATAAAAAAGTAAAAAAATAGGAATTTTTTTTTTCTTATTCATCTTCATAGGTACCGAGATGCCAAAATTCTGCCAAAATTCAGGGAATTTATGTGGAAAAAAGAACATTATCAAAAAAGTTAATGATAGCTTTTCTTCGGATTGTTATGTACCAAACCCTAAAGTGCATGCAAACGGATGGAAACCAACCAATATGAAGAAATAGAATATTACCAAAAAGGTATATTTTCAGTGTTTTTAATATTATTACCTACAAAAGAAGCGAAACAGGATGCAAAGCACTTTATATTGGGAAACAAAAGGACATTACGAGAAACGTGAATAATGAGTGTTTTATAGTTTCGCAAAAACCACAAGGTAAAAAACGCAAAAACTCGTGTATATGGAGAAGTTTCTTAGTTACCAAAACGATGGTACTCATGAATAACACTCTTAATTGAGAAACAAAACAACCTTACCAAATGCGTGTATTTTGAGTGTTTTTCACATTCTTAGTTACCAAAACCCAAAATTGCATGCAAAACTAGCTTTATGTGGGTAAGAAATGACATCACCAGAAAAGTGACTTTTGAGTGTTTTTGAGCGTGTTAGGCAATAAAGCACTACATGGAAATGAAACCAACTTTTACCAAGAACTTGCCTTTACGTTTTTTTCAGCTCCTTACATACTAAAACGCTAAAACGAATGCAAGACACCATTTATGGAGAATTAGAATAACATTACCAAAAACATGTATTTTGAGTGTTTTTGATCGTGCTAACTATAAAAACGCTAAAATACATGCAAAGAACACTATGGGAAACGAAAGGACATTACGAGAAACGTGTATTATGAGTGTTTTTAAGTTCCTTAAGAACCAAAAAACTAAAACCCACAAATAACACTCTTTATTAAGAAAAAAATAAAAATAAATAAATAAATAAATGGCAATTCTTTTTTTTTTGTTATTCATTTTCATAGGTACCGAGATACCAAAATTCTGGGAAAATTCTGGGCAATTATGTGATAAAAGAATATTATCAAAAAAGTTAATTTTATCTTTTTTTTTTCGGAATGTTATGCACCACACTCTAAAGTGCATGCAAAGCCACCTACATAAGGAAATTAAACGACTTTACGAGAAACCTGACTTTTGAGTGTTTTTCAGCATGTTAGGCAACAAAACGATAATAATATGGAAGTCACTCAATATGGGAATCCAAAACAAAATTACTGAAAACGTGTCTTTTCAGTGTTTTACGTAGAAAAAACACTAAAACGGATGCAAACCAACCAATATGAAGAAATAGAATTAATAACATTACCAAAAATTTATATTCTGAATGTTTTTGAGCTTGTTATTTACAAAAAAATGCAATTATGGATGCAAAGTATTGCAAAACAAAAGGACATTATGAGAAACGAGTATAATGAGTGTTTTACAGTTCTACAAGAACCACAAGGCAAAAAACACAAAAAACTCGAGTACCTAGAGAAGTTTCTTAGATACCAAAATGATGAAACTCATGAATAACACTCTTAATGAAGAAACAGAACAAGCTTAACAAATGAGTGTATTTTGGGTGTTTTACACATTCTTAGTTACCAAAACCCCAAATTGCATGTGAAATATTGTGGGATAAAAATATGGGAAAAAAATGACATTAGCAGAAAGTTTTTTTTAGTGTTTTTGAGCGGCAAAAAAAGCGCTAAAGCACTAAAAAGCCGGGCAATGACATTACATGGCGATAAAACCAAGAACTTCCCTTTAAGATTTTTTGAGCTCCTTACATACCAAAACCCTAAAACGCATGCAAAACACCCTTTATGGAGAAACAGAATAACATTACCAAAAAACACGTATTTTGAGTGTTTTTTATCATGTTACCTATAAAAACACTTAAATACATGTTTGGGAAACAAAAAAAAAACATTACGAGAAACGTGTATTATGAGTGTTTTTAAGTTTCTTAAGTACCAAAAAGCTAAAACCCACAAAAAACACTCTTTATAGAGAAAAAATAAATAAATCAATAAAAAAATAGCAATCTTTTTTTTTTTGTTATTCATATTCACAGGTACTGAGATGCCAAAAGTCTGGCAAAATTTAGGGAAATTATGTGGAAAAAAGAACATTATCAAAAAAGTTAATTTTAGCTTTTTTTCGGACTATGATGTACCAAACCCTAAAGTGCTTCCAAAGCCCCTTATATGGGGAAATTACACGACTTTACCAGAAACCTCTCTTTTGAGTGTTTTCTTTTTTAGCATGTTAGGTATCAAAAAGATCAATAATATGGAAGTTACTCAATATGGGAATGCAAAACAAAATTACTGAAAACGTGTACTTTCCGTGTTTTACGTAGAAAAAAACGCTAAAACGGATGTAAACATATATGAAGAAATAGAATAACATTACCAAAAAGGTATATTTTGAGTGTTTTTGAGCTTGTTAACCACAAAAAACGCGAAAATGGATGCAAAGCACTCTATATTGGTAAACAAAAGAACATTAAAAGAAACGTGTATAATGAGTGTTTTATAGTTTCACAAGAACCACAAGGCAAAAAACGCAAAAACTCGTATATTTAGATAAGTTTCTTAGATACCAAAATGCTGAAACTCATGAATAACACTCTTAATTGAGAAAGAGAACAACCATACTAAATGCGTGAGTTTTGGGTGCTTTTCACATTCTTAGTTACCAAAACCCCAAATTGCATGCAAAATTAGCTTGATATGGTAAAAAATATGACATTACCAGAAAAGTGTCTTTTGATTGTTTTTGAGCGTGATAGGCAATAAAGCACTAAAAAGACCGGCAATCACATTACATGCGAATAAAACCAACTTTTACCAAGAACTTTCCTTTAAGTGTTTTTAAGCTCCTTATATACCAAAACGCTAAAATGCATGGAAAACAGCCTTTATGGTGAAACAGAATAACATTACCAAAAACATGTATTTTGAGTGCGTTTGATCATGTCACATAATTATAAAAACGCATAAATACATGCAAAGAACCCTATGTTTGAGAAACGAAAGGACATTACGAGGAACATGTATTATGAGTGTTTTTAAGTTGTTTATGTACCAAAAACCTAAAAGCCACAAATCTTTATTGAAAAAATAAATAAATTAATTAAAAAATACGATTTTTTTTTTTTGTTATTCATCTTCATAGGTACCGAGAAGCCAATATTCTGGTAAAAATTCTGGAAAATTATGTGAAATAAGAACATTATTAAAAAAGTTAATTTTAGCTTTTTTTTCGGAATCTTATGTACGAAACCATAAAGTGCATGCAAAGCCACCTATATGGGGATATTAAAAGACATTAACAGAAAACTGTCTTTTGAGTGTTTTTCAGCATATTAGGCACCAAAACGATAAATAATATGGAAATCACTCTATATATGGAATCCAAAACAAAATAACTGAAAATGTATCTTTTCGTTGTTTTACGTAGAAAAACGCTAAAACGGATACAAACCAACCAATATGAAGAAAAGGAATAACATTACCAAAAAGGTATATTTTGAGTATTTTTGAGCTTGTTACCTACAAAAAAAGGCGAAAATGGATGCTAAGCACTCTATATTGCGAAACAAAAGGACATTACGAGAAACGTGTATAATGAATGTCTTATAGTTTCACAAGAACCACAAGGCAAAAAACGTAAAAGCTCGTGTATATAGAGAAGTTTCTTAGATACCAAAATGCTGAAAATCATAAATAACAGTCTTAATTGAGAAAATGAACAACCTTACCAAATGCGTGTATTTATAGTGTTTTTTTTTTTTCACATTCTTAGTTACCAAAACCCCAAAAAGCATGCGAATCTAGCTTTATGTGGGGAAAAAAAAAAAAAACATTACCAGAAGTGTCTTTTGAGTTTTTTTTTTTTCAGCGTCTCAGGCAATAAATCACTAAGGAGCAGGGCAGTCACATTACATGGGAATAAAACCAACTTTTACCAAGAATTAGCCTTTAAGTGTTTTTGAGCTCCTTACGTACCAAAACGCTAAAACGCATGCAAAATACCCTTTATGGAGAAACAGAATAACATTATCAAAAATATGTGTTTTAAGTGTTTTTGATCATGTTATCTATAGAAACCCTTAAATACATGCAAATAACCTTATGTTTGGTTAACGGAAGGACATTACGAGAAACGTGTATTATGAGTGTTTTTATGTTCCTTAAGTACCAATACGTTAAAACCCACAAATAACACTCTTTATAGAGAAAAAAAATAAAAAAATAAATGAAAATAATAGCAATTTTTTTTATTTTGTTATTGATGTTCATAGGTACGGAAATGCCAAAATTCTGCCAAAATTCAAGGAAATTATGTGGAAAAAAAGAACATTATCGAAAAAGTTAATTTTAGCTTTGTTTCAAAGTTATATACCAAACCCTAAAGTATATGCAGAGCCACCTATATAGGGAAATTAAACGACTTTACAAGAAACCTGTCTTTTGAGTGTTTTTCGGCATGTTAGTCACCAAAACGATAAATAATATGAAGGTCACTCTAGATGGAAATCCAAAACAAAATTACTGAAAATGTGTCTTTTCAAAGTTTTATGTAATAAAACGCTAAAACGGATGCAAACCAACCAATATGAAGAAATAGAATAACATTATCAAAAAGGTATATTTTGAGTGTTTTTGAGCTTGTTACATAATAAAAACGCGAAAATGCATACAAAGCACTCTATATTAGGAAACAAAAGGACATTACGAGAAACGTGTATAATGAGTGTTTTATAGCTTCACAAGAATCACAAGGCAAAAAACGCAAAAACTCGTGTGTATAAAAAAGTTTCTAAGATACGAAAATGCTGAAACTAATCAATAACACTCTTAATTAAGAAACAGAACAACCTTACGAAATACGTGTATTTTGAGTGTTTTTCACATTCTTAGTTACCAAAACTCCAAATTGCATGCAAAACTAGCTTTATGTGGGAAAAAAATTGACATTACCAGAAAAGTGTCCTTTGAGTGTTTTTGAGCGTGTTAGGCAATAAAGCACTAAAAAAGCAGGGCAATCACATTTCATGGGAATAAATAACCAACTTTTACCAAGAAGTTGCCTTTAAGTGTTTTTGAGCTCCTTATATACCAAAACGCTAAAACGCATGCAAAACACCTTTTATGGAGAAACAGAATAAAATTACCAAAAACATGTATTTTCAGTGTTTTTTATCATGTTATCTAAAAAACGCTTTAATACATGCAAATAACCTTATGTTTGGTAAACGAAAGGACAGTCCGAGAAACGTGTATTATGAGTGTTTTTAAGTTCCTTAAAGAAAAAATAAAAAAAAAGTTTTTTTTTAATTCATCTTGATAGGTACAGAGATGCCAAAATTCTGGGAAAATTCAGGGCAATTATATGATAAAAGAATATTATCAAAAAAGTTAATTTTAGCTTTTTTTTCGGACTGTTATGTACCAAACCCTAAAGTGCATCCAAAGCCTCCTATATGAATAAATTAAACGACCTTACCAGAAATCTGTCTTTTGAGTGTTTCCAGCATGTTAGGCACCAAAACGATAAATAATAAGGAATCCAAAACAAAATTACTGAAAACGTGTCTTCTCTGTGTTTTACTTAGAAAAACGCTAAAACGGATGCAAACCAACTAATATCAAGAAATAGGAAAACATTACCAAAAAGGTATATTTTAAGTGTTTTTGAGCTTGTTACCTGCAAAAAAAACGCGAAAATTGATGCAAAGCACTCTATATTGGGAAACAAAGGGACATTTCGAGAAAAGTGTATAATGAGTGTTTTTTAGTTCAAAAGAACCACAAGGCAAAAAACGCAAAAACTCGTCTATATGGAGAAGTTTCTTAGATGCCAAAATGCTGAAATTCATGAATAACACTCTTAATTGAGAAAAGAACAACCTTACTAAATGCGTGTATTTTGAGTGTTTTTCACATTCTAAGTCACCAAAAACCCAAATTGCATACGAAACCAGCTTTATGTGGTAAAAAAATTGACATTTTCAGAAAAGTGTCTTTTGTTTGTTTTTGAGCGTGATAGGCAATAAAGTACTAAAAACCAGGGCAATCACATTACATGGGAATAAAACCAACTTTTACCAAGAACTTGCCATTACGTGTTTTTGAGCACCTTACATACCAAAACACTAAAACGCATGCAAAACACTCCTTTATGGAGAAGTAGAAAAACATTACAAAAAACATGTGTTTTAAGTGTTTTTGATTATGCTACCTATAAAAACGCTTAAATACATGCGAAGAACTCTATCTTTGGGAAACGGAAGGACATTACGAGAAACGTGTATTATGACTGTTTTTAAATTCCTTAAGTACCAAAACGTTAAAACCCAAAAATAACACTCTTTATAGAGAAAAAAAAAATCAATCAATAAAAAAATAACTTTTTTTGTATTGATTTTCATAGGTACTAAGTTGCCAAAATTCTGCCAAAATTCAGAGAATTTATGTGGAAAAAAGAATATTATAAAAAAAGTTAATTATAGCTTTTTTTTCGGATTGTTATGTACCAAACCCTAAAGTGCATGCAAAGCCACCTATATGAGGAAACTAAACGACTTTACCAGAAATCTGTCTTTTCACTGTTTTTCAGCATGTTAGGCACCAAAACGATAAATAATATGGAAGTCAGTCAAAATGTGAATCCAAAACAAAATTACTGAAAACGTGTCTTTTCATTGTTTTACGTAGAAAAACCAACGAAACCAACGAACCAACGCATATGAAGAAATAGAATAACATTACCAAAAAGTGTTTTTGAGATTTTTACCAACAAAAAACGCGAAAATTGATGAAAAGCACTCTATACTGGGAAGCAAAAAGGACATTACGAGAAACGTGTATAATGAGTATTTTTAAGTTCCTTAAGTATCAAAAAGCTAAAACCCACAAATAACACTCTTGATTTAGAAAAAATAAATAAATAAATAAATAAATAATTTTTATTTATTTTTTTTTTGTTATTCATTTTTATACGTGCCGAGATGTCAAAATTCTGGGAAAATTCAGGGCAATGATATAATAAAAGAATATTATCAAAAAGGTTATTTTAAGCTTTTTTTTTTTCGGAATGTTATGTACCAAACCCTAAAGTGCATGCAAAGCCTCCTATATGAGGAAATTAAACGACCTTACCAGAAATCTGTCTTTTGAGTGTTTTTTTTTAGCATGTTAAGCTACAAAACGATAAATAATAAGGAACTCACTCTATATGGGAATCCAAAACAAAATTGCTGGAAAAATGTCTTCTTAGTGTTTTACGTAGAAAAACGATAAAACGGATGTAAAAACAACCAATATGAAGAAAAAGAAAACGTTACCAAAGATATATTTTCAGTGTTTTTGAGCTTGTTACCTACAAGAAACGCGAAAATTGATGCAAGGCACTCTATATTGGGGAAAAAAAAGGACATTGCAAGAAAAGTGTATAATGAATGTTTTATAGTTCAAAAGAACCACAAGGCAAAAAACGCAAAAACTCGTGTATATATGGAGATGTTTCCTAGATACCAAAATGGTGAAACTAATGAATAACACGCTTAATTGAGAAACAGAACAACCTTACTAAATGCGTGTATTTTGAGTGTTTTTCACATTCTTAATTACCAAAACCACAAATTACATGCGAAACCAGCTTTGTGGGAAAAAGAAATGATATTAGCAGAAAAATGTCTTTTGAGTGTTTTTGAGCGTGATAGGCAATAAAGCACTAAAAAGTAGGGCAATCACATGACATTGGAATAAATCCAATTTTTACCAAGAACTTGCTTTTAAGTGTTTTTGAGCTCCTTATATACCAAAACACTAACGCGCATGCAAAAGACACTTTATATTGAAACAGAATAACATTACCAAAAACATGTATTTTGAGTATTTTTGATCATGTTACCAATAAAAACGCTTAAATACATGCAAAGAACCCTATTTTTGGGAAACGAAAGGACATTACGAGAAACGTGTATTATTAGTGTTTTTAAGTTCATTAAGTACCATAAAGCTAAAAGTCACAAATAACATTCTCTATTGAGAAAAAATAAATAAATAAATAAAAAATACGATATTTTTTTTTCTTTCTTATTCATCTTCACAGGTACCGAGATGCCAAAATTCGGGCAAAATTCAGGAAATTATGTGAAATAAGAACATTATCAAAAAAGATTAATTTACCTTTTTTTTTCGGACTGTTATGTTTCAAACCCCTAAAGTGCATGCAAAGCCACCTATATGGGGAAATTAAACGTCTTTGCCAGAAAACTGTCTTATGAGTGTTTTTCATTATGTTAGAAACCAACACGACAAATAACATGGAAGTCAATCTATATGTCTTTTCGGTGTTTTACGTAGAAAAACGCTAAAACGGATTTTAAGTGTTTTTGAAATTGTTACCTATAAAAAACCCGAAAATGGATAGAAAGCACTCTATATTGGGAATCAAAAGGACATTACGAGAAACGTGTATAATGAGCATTTTATAGTTTCACAAGAACGAAAATGCAAAAAACGCAAAAACTCGTGTATATAGAGAAGTTTCTTACATTCTAAAATGCTGAAACTCATGAAAAACACTTTTAAATGAGAAACAGAAGTATCTTACCAAATGTGAATATTTTGAGTGTTTTTCACATTCTTAGTTACGAAAATTCCAAATTATATGCGAAACTAGCTTTATGTGGGGAAAAAATGACATTACCAGAAAAGTGACTTTTCAGTGTTTTTGAGCGTGATATGCAACAAAGCACTAAAAAGCAGAACAATCACATTACATGGAAATAAAACCAACTTTTACCAAGAACTTTCCTTTAAGTGTTTTTTTAACTCCTTACATACCAAAACGCTAAAATGCATGCAAAACACCTTTTATGGAGAAACAAAATAACATTACCAAAAACATGATTTTTGAGTGTTTTTGATCATGTTACCTATAAAAACGCTTAAATAAATGCAAAGAATCCTATGTTTGTGAAACGAAAGGACAATACTAAAATTGTGTATTATGAGTGTTTTTAAGTTCCTTAAGTACCAAAAAGCTAAAACCCACAAATAACACTTTATAGAGAAAAATAAATAAATAAATAATTTTTATTTATTTATTTTTTTTTTATTCATCTTCATAGGTACCGAGATGCCAAAATTCCGGGAAAATTCAGGGAAATTAGATAAGAAAAATTATCAATAAATCATTTTAGATTTTTCCGGAGTTATGTACCAAACCCTGAAGTGCATGCAAAGCCACCTCTATGGGGAAATTACACGACTTTAACAGAAACCTGTCTTTTGAGTGTTTTTTCAGCAATTTTAACAATATTACTGAAAACATGTCTTTTCGGAGATTTACGAAGAAAAACGCTAAAACGGATGGAAACCTACCAATATGAAGAAATAGAATAACATTACCCAAAAAAATATATTTTAAGTGCTTTTAGCTTGTTACCTACAAATAATGGGAAAATGGATGGAAAGCACTGTGTATTGGGAAACAAAAGGACATTACGAGAAACGTGTATAATGAGTGTTTTATAGTTTCACAAGAACCACAAGTCAAAAAACGCAAAAACTCGTGTATAGAGAGAAGTTTCTTACATACCAAAATGCTGAAATGCATGAAAAACACTTTTAATTGAGAAACAGAACTATGTTACCAAATGTGTGTATTTTGAGTGTTTTTCACATTCTTAGTTACGAAAATCCCAAATTACATGCGAAACTAACTTTATGTGGGAAGTAAATTACATTATCAGAGAAGTGTATTTTGAGTGTTTTTGAGCGTGATATGCAACAAAGCACTAAAAAGCAGAACAATCACATTATAATATGGGAATAAAACCAACTTTTACGAAGAACTTGCCTTTAAGTGTTTTCAGCTCCTTACATACCAAAACGCTAAAACGAATGAAAAACACACTTTATGGAGAAACAGAATAACATTACCAAAAATATGTAATTTGAGTGTTTTTGGTCATGTTATCTATAAAAACGCTTAAATACATATAAAGAACATTATGTTTGGCAAACGAAAAGACATTACAAGAAACGTGTATTATAGGTGTTTTTAAGTTCCTTAAGTACCAAAAAGCTAAAACCCACAAATAACACTCTTTATAAAGAAAATTTTTTTTTTTTTGTTCATCTTCATAGGTACCGAGATTCCAAAAATTTGTCAAAATTCTTTGGGAATCCAAAACAAAATTACTGAAAATATTTTTTTTCGGTGTTTTACGTAGAAAAACGCTAAAACATATGCAAACCAAGCAATATGAAGAAATAGAATAACATTACCAAAAACCCATATTTTGAGTGTTTTTTAGGTTGTTACCTACAAAAAACGCGAAAATTGATGCAAAGCACTCCCTATTAGGAAACAAAAGGACATTACGAGAAATGTATATAATAAATGTCTTATTATTTTCGGGCAAAAGAACTTGTAGTTCACAAGAACCACAAGAAAAAAACGCAAAAACTCGTGTATATAAAGAAGTTTCTTAGATACCAAAATGCTGAAACTTATGAATAACAATCTTAATTGAGAAACAGAACAACCTTACCAAATGCGTGTATTTTGAGTGTTTTCACATTCTTAGCAAAACCTCAAATAGCATGCGAAACTAGCTTTATGTGGGAAAAAAATGACATTACCAGAAGTGTCTTGTGAGTGTTTTTGAGCGTGTTAGGCAATAAAGCACTAAAAAGCAGGGCTATCACATTACATGGGAATAAAACCAACTTTTACCATGAACTTGCGTTCAAGAGTTTTTGAGCTCCTTACATACAAAAACGCTAAAACGCACGGAAAACACTCCTTTATAGAGAAGCAGAATAACAGTACCAAAAACATGTGTTTTGAGTGTATTTTATCATGACACCTATAAAAACGCTTAAATACATGCAAAGATCACTATATTTGGGAAACGAAAGGACATTACGAGAAATATGTATTATGAATGTTTTTAAGTTCCTTATGTACCAAAACGTTAATAACACTCTTTATAGAGAAAAAAAAAATAAAATAAATAAAAATTTTTTGTTGATGTTCATAGGTACCAAGATGCCGAAATTCTGCCAAAATTCTGGGAAATTATGAGGAAAAAAGAACATTATCGAAAAAGTTAATTTTAGCTTTTTTTTCGGAGTTATGTACTAAACCCTAAAGTGTATGCAAAGCCACTTATATGGGGAAATTAAACGACTTCACAAAAAACCTGTCTTTTGAGTTTTTTTCGGCATGTTAGGCACCAAAACGATAAATAATATGAAAGTCACTCTAAATGGAACTCCAAAACAAAATTACTGAAAACGTGTCTTTTCAAAGATTAACGTAGAAAAACGCTAAAACGGATGCAAACCAACCAATATGAAGAAATAAAATAACATTACCATAAAGGTATATTTTAAGTGTTTTTAAGCTTGTTACATAAAAAAAAAAAACGCGAAAATGGATGCAAAGCACTCTATATTAGGAAAAAATGAACAACGAGAAACGTGTATAATGACTGTTTTATAGATTCACAAGAATCACAAGACAAAAAACTCAAAAACTCATGTGTATGGAGAAGTTTCTAAGATATCAAAATGCTGAAACTCATGAATAACACTCTTAATTAAGAAACAGAAGAACCTTACTAAATGCGTGTATTTTGAGTGTTTTTTTTTACATTCTTAGTTACAAAAACCCCAAATTCCAGGCGAAACTAGCTTTATGTGGGAAAATGACATTACCAGAAAAGTGTCTTTTGAGTGTTTTTGAGCATGTTAGCCAATAAAGCACTAAAAAGCGGAGCAATCACATTACATGGGAATAAAACCAACTTTTACCAAGAATTTGCCTTTAAATGTTTTTGACACGCATTTAGTGAGGTTGTTCTGTTTCTCAATTAAGAGTGTTATTCATGAGTTTCAGCATTTTGGTATCTAGGAAACTTCTCCATATACACGAGTTTTTGCGTTTTTTGCCTTGTGGTTCTTTTGGACTATGAAATATTCATTATACACTTTTCTCGCGATGTCCCTTTGTTTCACAATATAGAGTGCTTTGTATCAATTTTGGCGTTTTTTTTTTTGTAGGTAACAAGCTCAAAAACACTCAAAATATACATTTTTGGTAATGTTTTTCTACTTCTTGATATTGGTTGGTTTGAATCCGTTTGAGCGTTGTTCTACGAAAAACACTGAGAAGACAAATTTTCAGTAATTTTGTTTTGGATTCCCATATAGGGTGAGTTGTTTATTTTTTACCGTTTTGGTGTCTAACATGCTGAAAAAAACACTCAAAAGACAGATTTCTGGTAAAGTCGTTTAATTTCCTCATATGGGAGGCTTTGCATGTGTTTTGAGTGTTTTTGAGCGTGTTAGGGAATAAAGCACTAAAAAGTAAAGGTAATCACATTACATGGGAATAAAACCAAATTTTACCAAGAACTTGTCTTTAAGTGTTTTTGAGCTCCTTACATATCAAAACGCTAAAACGCATGTAAAACACCTTTTGCATAACCAAAAACAAGTATTTTGAGTGTTTTTGATTATGTTATCTATAAAAACCCTTAAATACATGCAAAGAACCTTATGATTGGGAAACGAAAGGACATTACGAGAAACGTGTATTAGGAGTGTTTTTAAGTTTCCTAGGTATCAAAAAGCTAAAACCCACAAATAACACTCTTTATTTAGAAAGCAAAAATAAAAATAAATAAAAAAGTAAAAAAATAGGAATTTTTTTTTTCTTATTCATCTTCATAGGTACCGAGATGCCAAAATTCTGCCAAAATTCAGGGAATTTATGTGGAAAAAAGAACATTATCAAAAAAGTTAATGATAGCTTTTCTTCGGATTGTTATGTACCAAACCCTAAAGTGCATGCAAAGCCACCTATATGGGGAAGTTAAACGACTTTACCAGAAATTTGTCTTTTCAGTGTTTTTCAGCATGTTAGGCACCAAAACGATAAATAATATAAAAGTCAGTCAATATGTGAATCTAAAACAAAATTACTGAAAACGTGTCTTTTCAATGTTTTACGTAGAAAAACGCTAAAACGGATGCAAACCAAGCAATATGAAGAAATAGAATAACATTACCAAAAAGGTATATTTTGAGTGTTTTTGAGCTTGTTACATAAAAAAAAACGCGAAAATGGATGCAAAGCACACTATATTAGGAAAAAAAAAAGGACATAACGAGAAACGTATATGAGTGTTTCATAGTTTCACAAGAATTACAAGGCAAAAAAAGCAAAAACTCGTGTATATAGAATAGATTCTAAGATACCAAAATGCTGAAACTCATGAATAACACTCTAATTAAGAAACAGAACAATCTTACTAAATGCGTGTATTTTGAGTGTTTTTCACATTCTTAAAAAAACAAAAACCCAAATTTCATGCGAAACTAGCTTTATATGTGAAAAAAATGACATAACCAGAACAGTCTATTTTGAGGGTTTCTGAGCGTGTTAGGCAATAAAGCACTAAAAACCAGGGCAATCACATTACATGGGAATAAAACCAACTTTGACCAAGAATTTGTATTTAAATGTTTTTGAGGTTCTTACATACCAAAACGCTAAAAAACATGCAAAACAACATTTATGGAGAAAGAGAATAACATTACCAACAGCATGTATTTTGAATTTTTTTGATCATGTTTTCTATAAAAACGCTTAAATAATTACAAAGAACTTTATGTTTGGGAAACGAAAGGACATTACGAGAAACGTGTATTATGAGTGTTTTTAAGTTCCTTAACTAAAAAAAAGCTAAAACCCACAAATAACACTCTTTATTGAGAAAAAATGAATAAATAAATAAAAAATAAAAAAAATAGGATTTTTTTTTCTTATTTATATTTATAGGTACCGAGATGCCAAAATTCTGGGAAAATTTAGTCTCAAAAGACAGGTTTCTTGTAAAGTCGCTTAATTTCCCCATATACATGACTTTGCATCCACTCTAGGGTTTGGTACAAAACTCAGAAAACTTAAAATTAACTTTTTCGATAATGTTCTTTTTTCCACATAATTTCCCTGAATTTTGGCAGAATTTTGACATGATGGTAACTATCAACATGAATAACAAAATTTGTTATTTTTTGGGTTTTAACGTTTTGGTACTTAAGGAACTTAAAAAAAACACATAATACACGTTTCTTGTTATGTCCTTTCGTTTCATAAACATAGGGTTCTCTCCATGTATTTAAGTGTTTTTATAGGTAACAGTATCAAAAACACTTAAAACACATGTTGTTGGTAATGTTATTCTGCTTCTCCATAAAGGAGTGTTTTGCATGCGTTTTAGCGTTTTGGTATGTAAGGAGCTCAAAAACACTTGAAGGTAAGTTTTTGGTAAAAATTGGTTTTATTCCTATGTAATGTGATTGTCCTGCTTTTTAGTGCTTTATTGCCTATCACGCTAAAAACACTCAAAAGACTTTTTTCTGGTAAAGTCATTTTTTTCTCACTTAGAGCTGGTTTTGCATGGAATTTGGGGTTTTGGTAACTAAGAATGTAAAAAGCACTCAAAATACACGCATTTAGTAAGGTTAATCTGTATCTCAATTAAGAATGTTATTCATAAGTTTCAGCATTTTGGTATCTAGGAAACTTCTCCATATGCAAGAGTTTTTGCGTTTTTTGCCTTTTGGTTCTTTTGAAGTATAAAACACTCATTATACACTTTAATTGCAATGTCATTTTTTTTCTTAATATAAAGTGCTTTGCATCAATTTTCGCGTTTTTTGCAGGTAACAAGGTCAAAAACATAAAAAATATACCTTTTTAGTAATGTCTTTCTATTTCTTGATATTGGTTGGTTTGCATCCGGTTTAGCGTTTTTCTACATAAAACACCGAGAAAACACGTTTTCAATAATTTTGTTTTGGATTCCCATATAGAGTGAGTTCCTTATTATTTATCGTTTTGGTGTCTAACATGCTGAACAACACTCAAAAGATAGATTTCTGATAAGGTCATTTAATTTCCTCATATAGGATGCTTTGCATGCACTTTAGGGTTTGGTATATAACTCCGAAAAAAAAGCTAAAATTAACTTTTTTGATAATATTCTTTTATCATATAATTGCCCTGAATTTTCCCAGAATTTTGGAGTCTCGGTACCTATGAAGATGAATAACAAAAAAAAAAAAAAAAAAACACAATTTTTATATATTTTTGTTTATTTATTTTTTCTAAATAAAGAGTGTTATTTGTGGGTTTTAGCTTCTTTGTACTTAAGGAACTTAAAAACACTCATAATACACGTTTCTTGTAATGTCCTTTCATTATCCCAAACATAAGGATCTTTGCATGTATTTAAGCGTTTTTATAGAAAACTTGATCAAAAACATTTAAAATACATATTTTTTGGTAATGTTATTCTGTTTCTCCATAAAAGGTGTTTTGCATTCGTTTTAGCGTTTTGGTATGTAAGGAGCTCAAAAACACTTAAAGGCAAATTCTTGGTAAAAGTTGGTTTTATTCCCATGTAATGTGATTGCCTTGCTTTTTAGTGCTTTATTGCCTAACACGCTCAAAAACCCTCAAAAGACACTTTTCTGGTAATGTCATTTTTTTTCCCACATATAGCTACTTTCGCATGGAATTTGGAGTTTTGGTAACTAGGAATGTAAAAAACACTCAAAATACACGCATTTAATAAAGTTGTTCTGTTTCTTAATTAAGAGTGTTATTCATGAGTTTCAGCATTTTGGTATCTTAGAAACTTCTCCATACACTCGAGTTTTTGCGTTTTTTGCCTTGTGATTCTTGTGAAACTATGAAACACTCCTTACAGACGTTTCTCATTATGTCTTTTTTTTTTTTTCCCTAATATAGAGTGCTTTGCATCCATTTTCTCATTTTTTTTTATGTAACAAGCTCAAAACACTCAAAATATACCTTTTTTGTAATTTTATTTTATTTCTTCATATTGGTTGGTTTGCATCCGTTTTAGCGTTTTTCTACGTAAAACTTTGAAAAGACATGTTTTCAGTAATTTTGTTTTTAATTTCCATATAGACTGACTTTCATATTATTTATCGTTTTAGTGTCTAAAATGTGGAAAAACACTCAAAAGACAGGTTTCTTGTCAAGTCGTTTAATTTCCCCATATACATGCCTTTCCATACAATTTAGGGTTTGGTACATAACTCCGAAAAAAAGCTAAAATTATCTTTTTCGATAATGTTCTTTTTTCCACATAATTTCCCTGAATTTTCGAAGAAGTTTGGCATATTGGCAGCTATGAACATCAATAAAAAAAAATGGTATTTTTTTTTATTTATTCGTTTATTTATTTATTTTTTTCTCTATAAAGAGTGTTATTTGTGGGGTTTAACGTTTTAGTACTTAAGGACCTTAAAAACACAATACACGTTTCTCGTTATGTTTTCTCGTTTCCCAAACATAGGGTTCTTTGCATGTGTTTAACCGTTTTTATAGGTAACATGATTAAAAACACTTAAATCACATGTTGTCGGTAATGTTATTCTGCTTCTATATAAAGGAGTGTTTTGCATGCGTTTAAGCGTTTTGGTATGTAAGGAGTTCAAAAACCCTTGAAGGCAAGTTATTAGTAAAAGTTGGTTTTATTCCCATGTAATGTGATTGCCCTTGTTTTTTGTGCTTTATTGCCTAACACGCTCAAAAACACTCAAAAGACATTTCTGCTAATATCATTTTTTTTTCCCACATAAAGCTACTTTCGCATGCTATTTGGGGTTTTGCTAAGATTATGAAAAAAAACAACACACAAAATTCACGCATTTGGTAAGGTTGTTCTGTTTCTCAATTAAGATTGTTATTCATGAGTTTCAGCATTTTGGTATCAATGAAAGTTCTTTATATACACGAGTTTTTGCGTTTTTTGCCTTGTGGTTCTTGTGAACCACAATTTTTTTCGCCTGAAAATAATAAGACACTCATTATACACGTTTCTCGTAATGTCCTTTTGTTTCCCAATAGTGAATGCTTTGCATCCATTTTCGTGTTTTTTTGTAGGTAACAAGCTCAAAAACACTCAAAATATACCTTTTTGGTAATGTTATTCTATTTCTTCATATTAGTTGGTTTTAGCGTTTTTCTACGTAAAACACTGAAAACACACGTTTTCAGTAATTTTGTTTTCGATTCCCAAATAATTTTGCCGGAATTTTGTCATCTCAGTACCTATGAAGATGAATAAAAAAAAAATAAAAAAAATTTTATTAATTTTTTTTTTTCTCTATAAAGAGTGTTATTTGTGGGTTTTAGCTTTTTGGTACTTAAGGAACTTAAAAACATTTATAATAAACGTTTCTCGTAATGTCCTTTCCTTTCCCAAACATAAAGTTCTTTGCATGTGTTTAAGCGTTTTTATAGATATCATGATCAAAAATACTCAAAATACATGTTTTTGGTAATGTTATTCTGTTTCTCCATAAAATGTGTTTTGCATGCGTTTTAGCGTTTTGGTATGTAAGGAGTTAAAAACACTTAAAGGCAAGTTCTTTGTAAAAGTTGCTTTTATTCCCATATAATGTGATTGCTCTGCTTTTTAGTGCTTTCTTCCATATCACCTTCAAAAACACTGAAAAGACACTTTTCTGATAAAGTCAATTTTTTTCCCACATAAGGGTAGTTTCGCATGTAATTTGGAATTTTTCTTACTATGAATGTGAAAAACACTCAAGGTAAGGTAAGGTTCACAAGAACCACAAGGCAAAAAAAAGAAAAAAAACTCGTGTATATAAAGAAGTTTGTTAGATACCAAAATACTGAAACTCATGAATAACAATCTTAATTGAGAAACAGAATAACCTTACCAAATATGTGTATTTTGAGTGTTTTTCACATTCTTAGCAAAACCCCAAATACCATGCGAAACTAGCTTTATGTGGGAAAATAAATGACATTACCAAAACTGTCTTTTGAGTGATTTTGAGCGTGTTAGGCAATAAAGCAGTAAAAAGCAGGGCAATCACGTTACATGGGAATAAAACCAACTTTTACTAAGAACTTGCCTTTAATGTTTTTTGACACGCATTTAGTAATGTTATTCTGTTTCTCAATTAAGAGTGTTATTCATGAGTTTCAGCATTTTGGTATCTAGGAAACTTCTCCATATACACGAGTTTTTGCATTTTTTGCCTTGTGGTTCTTTTGAACTATAAAATATTCAATATACACCGTTCCCGCAATGTTCCTTTGTTTCCCAATATAGAGTGCTTTGTATCAATTTTTCGCGTTTTTTATGTAGGTAACAAGCTGAAAAAAAACTCAAAATATACATTTTTGGTAATGTTTTCTACTTCCTGATATTGGTTGATTTCCATCCGTTTTAGCGTTTTTCTACGTAAAACACTGAGAAGACACGTTTTCAATAATTTCGTTTTGGATACCCATATAGAGTGAGTTACTTATTATTTATGGTTTTGGTGCCTAACATGCTGAAAAATACAAAAAAGACAGATTTCTGGTAAGGTCGTTTAATTTCCTCATATGGGAGGCTTTGCATGTCTTTTGAGTGTTTTTGAGCGTGTTAGGCAATAAAGCACTAAAAGGCAGGGCAATCACATTACATGGAAATAAAGCCAAATTTTACCAAGAACTTGCCTTTAAGTGTTTTTGACATCCTTACATACCAAAACGCTAAAACGCATGCAAAACACTTTTTGTATTACCAAAAACATGTATTTTGAGTGTTTTTGATCATGTTGTCTATAAAAACGCTTAAAAACTTGCAAAGAACCTAATGTTTGAGAAACGAAAGGACATTTCGAGAAACGTTTATTATGAGTGTTTTTAAGTTCTTTCAGTATCCAAATGCTAAAACCTACAAATAACACTGTTTATTGAGAAAAAAATAAATAGAAAAAATAAGAATTTTTTTTTATTCATCTTCATAGGTACCGAGATGCCAAAATTCTGCCAAAATTCAGGGAATTATATGCAAAAAAGAACATAATCAACAAAGTTAATTATAGCTTTTTTTTCGGATTGTTATGTACCAAACTCTAAACTGCATGGAAAGCCACCTATATATGAATGTTAAACGACTTTACCAGATACCTGTCTTTTCAGTGTTTTTCAGCATGTTAGGCACCAAAGGATAAATAATATGGAAGTCAGTAAATGTGAATCCAAAACAAAATTACTTTCTTTTCAGTGTTTTACGTAGAAAAACGCTAAAACGGATGCAAACCAACCAATATGAAGAAATAGAACAACATTACCAAAAAGATATATTTTCAGTGTTTTGAGCTTGTTACCTACAAAAAATGCAAAAATGGATGGAAAACATACTATATTAGGAAACAAAAGGACATTACGAGAAACGTGTATAATGAGTGTTTTATAGTTTCACAAGAACCACAAGGCAATAAACGCAAAAACTCAGGTATAGAGAGAAGTTTCTTACATACCAAAATGATGAAATGCATAAATAACACTTTTTCTTGAGAAATAGAACTACCTTACCAAATTGTGTACTTTGAATGTTTTCACATTCTTAGTTACGGAAATACCAAATTATATGCGAAACTAGTTTTATCTGGGAAAAAAATGACATTACCAGGAAATTGTCTTTTGATTGTTTATGAGCGTGAAATGCAACAAAGCACTAAAAAAGCAGAACAATCACATTACATGGGAATAAAACCAACTTTTACGAAGAAATTGCCTTTAAGTGTTTTTTAACTCCTTACATACCAAAACGCTAAAACGCATGCAAAAAACTCATTATGGAGAAACAGAATAACTTTACCAAAAACATGTATTTTGAGTGTTTTTTGATCATTTTAACTATAGAAACGCTTAAATACATGTAAAGAACACTATGTTTGTATAAGAAAAGGACGAAAATCGTGTATTATGAGTGTTTTTAAGTTCCTTAAGTACCAAAAAGCTAAAACCCACTAATAAAACTCTTTATGGAGTAAAAAAAAAAAATTTTTTTTTTTGTTCTTCATCTTTATAGGTACCGAGATGCCAAAATTATGGCAAAATTCAGGGAAATTTTGTAAAAAAGAATCATTATAAAAAGAATATTTTTAGCTTTTTTCCGTACTTATTTACCTAACCCCGAAGTGCATGCAAAGCCACCTATATGGGGATATTACACAACTTTACCAGAAACCTGTCTTTTGAGTTTTTTCAGCAATTTCAACAATATTACTGAAAAAGTGTCTCTTTAGTGATTTACGTCGAAAAACGCTAATACGAATGGAAACCAACCAATATGAAGAAACAGTATAACATTACCAAAAATTTTTATTTTTATGTGTTTTTACACTTGTTACGTTTTTAAACTTGTTACGGAAATGCGAAAATGGATGGAAAGTACTCTATATTAAGAAAGAAAAGGACATTACGAGAAACGTGTATAATGAGTGTTTTATAGTTTCACAAGAACCACAAGGCAAAAATCTCAAAAACTCGTGTACATAGAGAAGTTTCTTACATACCAAAATGCTGAAACTCATGAATAACTTTTAATTGAGAAACAGAACTACCTTACCAAATGTGTGTATTAGAGAAGTTTCTTACATACCAAAATGCTGAAACTCATGAATAACACTTTTAATTAAGAAACAGAACAACCTTACTAAATACGTGAATTTTGAGTGCTTTTCACATTCTTAGTTACCAATACCCCAAATTGCATGCGAAACCAGCTTTGTTGGAAAAAAATGACATTACCAGAAAAGTGTCTTTTGAGTGTTTTTAAGCGTGATAGGCAATAAAGCACTAAAAAGCAGGGCAATCACATTACATTGGAGTAAAACCAATTTTTACCAAGAACTTGCCATTAAGTGTTTATGAGCTTTCTTATATACGAAAACACTAACACGCATGCAAAACACACTTTATGGTCAAACAGAATAACATTACCAAAAACATGCATTTTGAGTGTTTTTGATCATGTTACCAATAAAAACGTTTAAATACATGCAAAGAACCCTATTTTTGGGAAACGAAAGGATACAACGAAAAACATGTATTATGAGTGTTTGTAAGTTCATCAATTACCAAGAAGCTAAAAGCCACAAATAACACTCTTTATTGAGAAACAATAAATAAATAAAAAATAAATACGATATTTTTTTTCTTTCTTATTCATCTTCACAGGTACCGAGATGCCAAAATTCGGGGAAAATTCAGGAAATTATGTGAAATAAGAACATTATCAAAAAAGTTAAATTTAGCTTTTTTTTTGGGCTGTTATGTACCAAACTCCTAAAGTGCATGCAAAGCCACCTATATGTGGAAATTAAACGTCTTTGCCAGAAAACTGTCTTATAAGTGTTTTTTTTTAGCATGTTAGGAACTAACAAGATAAATAACATGGAAGTCAACCTATATGGGAATCCAAAACAAAATTATTGAAAACGTGTTTTTCGGTGTTTTACGTAGAAAAACGCTAAAACGGATGCAAACCAACCAATATGAAAAAATACCAAAAAGGTATATTTTGAGTGTTTTTGAAATTGTTACCTACAAAAAACGCAAAAATGAAAGGAAAGCACTCTATATTGGGAAATAAAAGGACATTACGAGAAACGTGTATAATGAGTGTTTTATAGTTTCGCAAGAACCACAATGAAAAAAACGCAAAAAACTCGTGTATATAGAGAAGTTTCTTACATTCCAAAATGCTGAAACTCATGAATAACACTTTTAATTAAGAAACAGAACTATCTTACCAAATGTGAGTATTTTGAGTGTTTTCCACTTTCTTAGTTACGAAAATCTCAAATTACATGCGAAACTAGCTTTATGTGTGAAGTGTTTTTAAGTTCCTTAAGTACCAAAAAGCTAAAACCCACAAATAACAATCTTTATAAAGAAAAAAAATAAATAAATAAAAAAATAAATTTTTTTTTGTTATTCATCTTCATAAGTACCGAGATGACAAAATTCTGGCAAAATTCAGGGAAATTAGAAAAAAAATATCATAAAAAAAATAGTTTTAGCTTTTTCTGGAGTTATATTCCAAACCCTTAACTGCATGAAAAGCCACTTATATCGGGAAATTGCACGACTTTACCAGAAACCTGTCTTTTAAGTGTTTTTCAGCAATTTCAACAATATTACTGAAAACGTGTCTTTTCAGAGATTTACGAAAAAAAAACGCTAAAACGATGCAAACCAACCAATATGAAGAAATAGAATAACATTACCAAAAAAATAGATTTTGAATGTTTTTTAGCTTGTTACCTACAAAAAATGCGAAAATGGACGGAAAGCACTCTATATTGGGAAAAAAAAGGACATTACGAGATACGTGTATAATGAGTGTTTTATAGTTTCAAAAAAAGCACAAGGCAAAAAACGCAAAAAAAGTGTATAGAGAGAAGTTTCTTACATACCAATATGTTGAAATGCATGAATAACACATTTAATTGAGAAACATAACTACCATACCAAATTTGTGTATTTTAAGTGTTTTTCACATTCTTACTTATGAAAATCCCAAATTACATGCGAAACTAGCTTTATGTGGGAAAAAAAAAATGACATTACCAGAAAAGTGTCTTTTGAGTGCTTTTGAGCGTAATATACAACATAGCACTGTAAAACAGAAGAATCACATTACATGGGAATAAAATCAACTTTTATCAAGAACTTACCATTAAGTGTTTTTAACTCCTTACATACCAAAACGCTAAAACGCATGCAAAACACCCTTTATTGAGAAACAAAATAACATTACTAAAAACATGAATTTTGAGTATTTTTGATCATGTTACCTATAAAAACGCGTAAATACATGCAAAGAACCCTATATTTGTGAAACTAAGGGACATTACGGAAATTGTGTATTATAAGTCTTTAAGTTCCTTAAGTACCAAAAAGCTAAAACCCAAAAAATAACACTCTTTATAGAGAAAAAAAAAATAGATTTTTTTTTTTTTTTTGTTATTCATCTTCATAAGTACCGAGATGACAAAATTCTGGCAAAATTCAGGGAAATTAGAAAAAAAAAACATTATAAAAAATTAATATTAGCTTTTTCCGGAGTTATATACCAAACCCTGAAGGGCATAAAAAGCCACCTATATCGGGAAATTACACGACTTTATCAGAAACCTGTTTTTTAGTGTTTTTCAGCAATTTCAACAATATTACTGAAAACGTGTCTTTTCAGATATTTACGAGGAAAAACGCTAAAACGATGCAAAGCAACCAATATGAAGAAATAGAATAACATTACCAAAAAGATAGATTTTGAATTTTTTTGAGCTTGTTACCTACAAAAAATGCGAAAATGGATGGAAAACACTCTATATTGGGAAACGACGTCTCGATATACGTGAATAATGTGTGTTTTATAGTTTCAAAAGAACCACAAGGCAAAAAACGCAAAAACTCGTGTATAGAGGTAAGTTTCTTACATACCAAAATGTTGAAATGCATGAATAACACATTTAATTGAGAAACATAACTACCATACCAAATTTGTTTATTTTGAATGTTTTTCACATTTTTACTTATGAAAATCCCAAATTACATACGAAACTAGCCTTATGTGGGAAAAAAAAAATGACTATCAAAAAAGTGTCTTTGGAGTGTTTTTGAGCGTGATATGCAACAAAGTACTAAAAAGCAGAACAATCACATTATATTGGAATAAAACCAACTTTTACGAAGAACTTGCCTTTAAATGTTTTTAACTCCTTACATACCAAAACGCTAAAACGCATGCAAAACACATTTTATGGAGAAACAGAATAACATTACAAAAAACATATATTTTGAGTGTTTTTGATCATGTTATCTAAAAAAAGCTTAAACACATGCAAAGAACTTTATGTTTGTGAAACGAAAGGACATTACGAGAAACGTGTATGATAAGTGTTTTTTTAAGTTCCTTAAGTACCAAAAAGCTAAAACCCACAAATAACACTCTTTATAGAGAAAAAAATAATATATTTTTTTTTTTTTTTTGTTATTCATCTTCGTAGGTACTGAGATGCCAAAATTCTAGCAAAATTCTTCGGGAATTGAAAACAAAATGACTGAAAACGTGTGTTTTCGGTGTTTTACGTGGAAAAACGCTAAAACGGATGCAAACCAATATGAAGAAATAAAATAACATTACCAAAAATGTATATTTTGTATGTTTTTGAGCTTGTTACCTTCAAAAAACTTGAAAATGGATGCAAAGCACTTACTATTAGGAAACAAAAGGACATTACGAGAAACGTGTAGAATGAGTGTGTTATTATTTTCGGGCAAAAGAACTTGCGGTTCACAAGAACCACAAGGCAAAAAACGCAAAAACTCGTGTATATAAAGAACTTTCTTAGATACCAAAATGCTGAAACTTATGAATAACAATCTTAATTCAGAAACAGATTAACCTTACCAAATGAGTGTATTTTGAGGTGTTTTTTTCACATTCTTAGTTAGCAAAACCGCAAATAGCATGCGAAACAAGCTTTAAGTGAGAAAAGAATGACATTACCAGTTGTGTCTTTTGAGTGTTTTTGAGCGTGTTACGCAATAAAGCATAAAAAAAACAGGGATATCACATTACATGTGAATAAAACCAACTTTTACCAATAACTTGCTTTCAAGTGTTTTTGACCTCCTTACATACCAAAACGCTAAAACGCATGCAAAACACTCCTTTATGGAGAAGCAGAATAACATTACCATCAACATGTGTTTTAAGTGTTTTTGATCATGTTACCTATAAAAACGCTTACATACATGCAAAGAACCCTATGTTTGGGAAACGAAAGGACATAACGATAAACGTGCATTATGTGTTTTTAAGGTCCTTAAGTACCAAAACGTTAAAACCCACAAATAACACTCTTCATAGAGAGAAAAAAAAAAATATATATATATATATATATATATATATATATATATATATATATATATATATATATATATATATATATATATATATATATATATATATATATATATATATATATATATATATATATATATATATATAAAAAATAGCATTGTTTTTTTTTTTTATTGATGTACATAGCTGCCAAGATGCCAAAATTCTGCCAAAACTCGGGTAAATTATGAGGAAAAAATAACATTATCGAAAAAGTTAATTTTAGCTTTTTATTATGTTATGTTATGTACCAAACCCTAAAGTGAATGGAAATCCATCTATATGGGGAAATTAAACGACTTTACAAGAAACCTGTCTTTTCAGTGTTTTTTTCTCATGTTACGCACCAAAACGATAAATAATATGAAAGTCACTCTATATGGAAATCCAAAACAAAATTACTGAAAACGTGTCTTTTCAAAGTTTTACGTAGAAAAACGCTAAAACAGAGGCAAACCAACCAATATGAAGAAATAGAATAACATTACCAAAAAGGTATATTTTGAGTGTCTTTGAGCCTGATACATAAAAAAAAAAAAAAGCGAAAATGGATGCAAAGTACTCAATATTAGAAAAAAAAAAAAAGGATGTAATGAGAAGCGTCTATAATGAGTGTTTCATAGTTTCACAAGAATCACAAGGCAAAAAACGCAAAAACTCGTGTATATGGAGAAGTTTCTAAGATACCAAAATACTAAAACTCATTAATTACACACTTAATTAAAAAAAACAGAACAACCTCACTAAATCCGTGTATTTTGAGTGTTTTTTTACATTATTAGTTACCAAAACACAAAATTCCATGCGAAAGTAGCTTTATGTGGGAAAAAAATGACATTACCAGAAAAGTGTCTTTTGAGGGTTTTGAGCGTGTTAGTCATTAAAGCACTAAAAAGCAGGGCAATGACATTACATTGGAATAAAACGAATTTTTACCAAGATCTTGCCTTTAAGTGTTTTTGAGCTCCTTATATACCAAAACACTAAAACTCATGCAAAATACACTTCATGGTGAAACAGAATAACATTACCAAAAACATGTATTTTCAGTGTATTTGATCGTGTTACCAATAAAAACGCTTAAATACATGCAAACAACCCTATTTTTGGGAAACGAAAGGACATTACGAGAAAAGTGTATTATGAGTGTTTTTAAGTTTTTAAGTTTTTAATTTTTTTTTTTAGTTTTTAAGTTCTTATTTATCTTCACAGGTAATGATATGCCAAAATTCAGGAAGTTATGTGAAATAAGAACATTATCAAAAAAAGTTAAATTTAGCTTTTTTTTTCGGACTGTTATGTACCAAACCCCTAAAATGCATGCAAAGCCTTCTATATGGGGAAATTAAATGTCTTTGTCAGAGTGTTATGAGTGTTTTTCAGTATGTTAAGAAGCAACACGATAAAATCCATGGAAGTCAATCTATATGGGAATCCAAAACAAAATTATTGAAAACGTGTCTTTTCGGTGTTATACGTAGAAAAACGCTAAAACGGATGCAAACCAACTAATATGAAGAAATAGAATAACATTACCTAAAAGGTGTTTTTGAAATTGTTACCTACAAAAAACGCGAAAATGGATGGAAAGCACTCTATTATTGGGAAGCAAAAGGGCATTACGAGAAACGTGTATAATGAGTGTTTTATAGTTTCACAAGATCCACAAGGCAAAAAACGCAAAAACTCGTGAATATAGAGAAAATTCTTACTTTCCAAAATGCTGAAACTCATGAATAACACTTTTAATTGAGAAACAAAACTATATTACGAAATGTGAGTATTTTGAGTGTTTTTCACATTCTTAGTTACGAAAATCCCAAATTACATGCGAAACTAGCTTTATGGGGGTAAATATGGACATTCCCAGAAAAGTGTCTTTGTTTTTTAGCGTGATATGCAACAAAGCACTAAAAACCAGAATAATCACATTATATGTGAATAAAATCAACTTTTACCAACACTCCTTTATAGAGAAGCAGAATAACGTTACCAAAAATAAGTGTTTTGAGTGTTTTTTATCAATTTACCTATAAAAACGCTTAAATACATGCAAAGATCCTTATATTTGGGAAACAAAAGGACATTATGAAAAATGTGTATTATGAATGTTTTTAAGTTCCTTAAGTACCAAAACGTTAAAAGCTACAAATAACACTATTTATAGAGAAAAAAAATAAAAAAAAAGAACATTATTGAAAAGTTAATTTTAGCTTTTTTTCAAATATGTACCAAACCCTAAAGTGTATGGAAAGCCACCTATATGGGGAAATTTAACGAGTTTACAATAAACCTGTCTTTTGAGTGTTTTTCCGCTTGTTAGGCACCAAAACGATAAATATTATGAAAGTCGCTCTCTATGGAAATCCAAAACAAAATTTATGAATACGAGTCTTTTAAAAGATTTACGTAGAAAAACGCTAAAAAGGATGCAAACCAACCAATATGAAGAGATAGAATAACATTATAAAAAAATTATATTTTGTGTTTTTGAGCTTGTTACATGAAAAAAAAAGAACGCGAAAATGGATGCAAAGCTCTCTATATTAGGAAAAAAAAAGGACATAACGAGAAACGTGTATAATGAGTCTTTTTATAGTTTCACAAGAATCACAAGACAAAAAACGCAAAAACTCGTGTGTATGGAGAACTGTCTAAGATACCAAAATGCTGAAACTCATGAATAACACTCTTAATTAAGAAACAGAACAACCTTACTAAATGCGTGTATTTTGAGTGTTTTTTTTTACATTCTTAGTTACCAAAACAGCAAATTCCATGCGAAACTAGCTTTATGTGGGAAAAAAATGACATTACCAGAAAAGTGTCTCTTAGTGTTTTTGAGCGTGTTAGGCAATAAAGCACTAAAAAGTAGGGCAATCACATTACATGGAAATAAAACCAATTTTTACCAAAAATTTGCCTTTAAGTGTTTTTGACACGCATTTAGTAAGGTTGTTCTGTTTCTCAATTAAGAATAATATTCATGAGTTTCAGCATTTTGGTATCTAGGAAACTTCTCCATATACACGAGTTTTTGCGTTTTTTTTCCTTGTGGGTATTTTGAACTAAAACGGATGGAAACTAACCAATATGAAGAAATGGAATAACATTACCAAAAACGTGTATTTTGAGTGTTTTTGAAATTGTTACCTACAAAAAACGCAAAAATGGATGGAAAGCACTCTATATTGGGAAGCAAAAGGACATTACGAGAAACGTGTATAATGAGTGTTTTATAGTTTCACAAGAACCACAAGGCAAAAAACGCAAAAACTCCTGTATATAGAGGATTTTCTTACATTCCAAAATGCTGAAATTATGGAATAACATTTTTAATTGAGGAACAGAACTATCTTACCAAATGTGAGTATCATTAGTGTTTTTGACATTCTTTGCTACGATAATCCCAAATTACATGCGAAACTAGCTTTATGTGGAAAAGAAAATGACATTACCAGAAAATTGTCTTTTGAGATTTTTTGAGCGTGATATGCAAGAAAGCACTAAAAAGCAGAAGAATCACATTACATGGGAATAAAACCAACTTTTACCAAGAACTTGCCTTTAAGTATATTTTAACTCCTTACATACCAAAACGCTAAAACGCATGCAAAACACCCTTTATGGAGAAACAAAATAACATTACCAAAAAATTCAATTTTGAGTGTTTTTGATCATGTTTACTATAAAACTTTATTTGTGAAACGGAAAGACATTACGAAAATTGTGTATTATGAGTGTTTTTGAGTTCCTTAAGTACCAAAAAACTAAAACCCACAAATAACACTCTTTATAAAGAAAAAAAATAAAAAAAATAAAAAAAATGTATTTTTTTTCGTTTTGTTAATCATCTTCATAAGTACCGAGATGCAAAAATTCTGGTAAAATTCAGGGAAATTAGAAAAAAATACATTATATTTATTATATATATTATATTTATTTATATTATATATGTTATATTTATTTATTATATATATATTTTTGTAGCTTTTTTTCCGGAGTTATATACCAAACCCTGAAGTGCATGCAAAGCCACCTATATGGGGAAATTAGACGACTTTACCAGAAAACTGTCTTTTAAGTGTTTTCAGCAATTTCAACAATATTACTGAAAACGTGTCTTTTCAGAGATGTACGAAGAAAAACGCTAAAACGGATGCAAACCAACCAATATGAAGAAATAGAATAACATTACCTCAAAGATAGATTTTGAATGTTTTTGAGCTTGTTACCTAAAAAAAATGCGAAAATGGATGGAAAGCATTCTATATTGGGAAACAAAAGGATATTACGAGAAACGTGTATAATGAGTGTTTTAGTTTCACAAGAACCACAAAGCAAAAAACGCAAAAACTCGTGTATAGAGAGAAGTTTCTAACATACCAAAATGCTGAAATACATGAATAACACATTTAATTGAGAAACAGAACTACTTTAACAAATGTGTGTATTTTGAGTGTTTTTCACATTCTTAGTTACGAAAATCCCAAATTACATGCAAAACTAGTTTTTTTTGGGAAAAAAATTACTTTATCAGAAAAGTATCTTTTGAGTGTTTTTGAGCGTGATATGCAACAAAGCACTAAAAAGCAGAACAATTACATAACATTGGAATAAAACCAACTTATACAAAGAACTTGCCTTTAAGTGTCTTTTAACTCCTTACATACCAAAACGCTAAAACGTATGCAAAATACCCATTTTGGAGAAACAAAATAACATTACCAAAAACATGCATTTTGAGTGTTTTTGATCATGTTCCCTATAAAAACGCTTAAATACATGTAAAGAACCTTATGTTTGTATAACAAAAGGACATTTCGAAAATCGTGTATTATGAGTTTAAGTTTCTTAAGTACCAAAAAGCTAAAACCCACAAATAACACTCTTTATAGAAAAAAAATAAAAATTTGTTATTCATCTTCATTAGTACCGAGATGCCAAATTTCTGGCAAAATTCAGGGAAATTTTGCAAAAAAAAATCATTCTAAAAAGAAATAGTTTTAGCTTTTTCCGGAGTTATGTACCAAACCCTGAAGCGGATGCAAAGCCATCTATATGGGGAAATTACACGACTTTATCAGAAACCTGTTTTTTGAGTGTTTTTTTTTAGCAATTTCTACAATATTACTGAAAACGTGTCTTTTTAGTGATTTACGTAGAAAAACGCTAAAACGGATGTAAACCAACCAATATGAAAAAAAATAGAATAACATTACCAAAAATGTGTACTTTGAGTTTTTTTTTGAAATTGTTACCTACAAAAAATGCGAAAATGGATGGAAAGCTTTTTATATTGGGAAAGAAAAGGACATTACGAGAAACGTATTTAATGAGTGTTTTATAGATTCATTAGAACCACAAGGCAAAAAACTCAAAAACTCGTGTACATAGAGAAGTTTCTTACATACCAAAATGCTGAAACTCATGAATAACTCTTTTAATTGAGAAACAGAACTACCTTACCAAATGTGTGTATTAGAAAAGTTTCTTACATACCAAAATGCTGAACCTCATGAATAACACTTTTAATTAAGAAACAGAACAACCTTACTAAATGCCTGTATTATGAGTGTTTTTCAAATTTTTAGTTACCAAAACCCCAAATTCCATGCAAAACTATCCTTATGTGGGAAAAAAAATAATATTACAAGAAAAGTGTCTCATGAGTGTTTTTGAGCGTGTTAGGCAATAAGGCACTAAAAAGCAGGGGAATTAAATTACTTGGGAATAAAAACAACTTTTACCAAAAACTTGACTTTAGGTGTTTTTGATCTCATTACATATAAAAAAGCTAAAACGCATGCAAAACATCTTTTATGGAGAAACAGAATATAATTACCAAAAACATATATTTAGAGTGTTTTTTGATTATGTTATCTATAAAAATGCTTAAATACATGCAAAGAACCTTATGTTTGGGAAACGAAAGGACATTACGAGAAATTTGTATTATACGTGTTTTTAAGTTACTCAAATACCAAAAAGCTAAAACCCACAAATAACACTCTTTATTTACAAAAAAAATAAATGAATAAAAAAAAATTATGTACCAAACCCTAAGTGCATGCAAAGCCTCCTATGTGAGGAAGTTAAACGACCTTATCAGAAATCTGTGTTTTGAGTATTTTTCAGCATATTAGGCACCAAAACGATGAATAATAAGGAACTCACTCTCTATGGGAATCCAAAACAAAATTACTGAAAACGTGTCTTCTCTCTGCTTTACGTAGAAAAACACTAAAACGGATGCAAATCAACCAATATCAAGAAATAGAAAAACATTACCAAAAAGGTATATTTTGAGTGTTTTTGAGCTTTTTATCTATAAAAAAAAACGCGAAAATTGATGCAAAGCATTCTATAATGGGAAACAAAAGGACATTGCAAGAAAAGTGTATAATGAGTGTTTTATAGTTCAAAAGAACTGCAAGGCAAAAAATGCAAAAACTCGTATATATATATATATATATATATATATATATATATATATATATATATATATATATATATATATATATATATATATATATATATATATATATATATATATATATATATATATATATAGAAGTTACTTAGATACCAAAATGCTGAAACTCATGAATAACACGCTTAATTGAGAAACAGAAAAACCTTACTAAATGAGTGTATTTTGAGTGCTTTTCACATTCTTAGTTACCAAAGCCGCAAATTCCATGCGAAACCAGCTTTATGTGGGAAAAAAAATGACATTACCAGAAAAATGTCTTTTAAGTGTTTTTGACCGTGATAGGCAATAAAGCACTAAAAAGCAGGGCAATCACATTACATTGGAATAAAAGCAATTTTTACCAAGAACTTGCCTTTAAGTGTTTTTGAGCTCCTTATATACCAAAACACTAAAACGCATGCAAAACACACTTTCTGGTGAAAGAGAATAGAATTACCCAAAACATGTATTTTGAGTGTTTTTGATCTTGTTACCAATAAAAACGCTTAAATACATGCAAAGAACCCTATTTTTGGAAAACGAAAGGACATTACGAGAAACGTGTATTATGAGTGTTTTTAAGTTCATTAATTACCAAAAAGCTAAAAGCAATAAATAATACTCTTTATTGAGAAACAATAAATAAATAAAAAAAATAAAGAATACGATATTTATTTTTGTCTCTTATTCATCTTCACAGGTACCGAGATGCCAAAATTCGCGCAAAATTCAAGAAATTATGTGAAATAAGAACATTATAAAAAAAGTTAAAATTAGCTTTTTTTCGGAGTTATGTACCAAACCCCTAAATGCATGCAAAGCCACCTATATTGAGAAATTAAACGTCTTTGCCAGAAAATTGTCTTATGAGTGTTTTTTAGCATGTTAGGAACCAACACGATAAATAACATGGAAGTCAATCTATATGGGAATCCAAAACAAAATTACTGAAAACGTGTCTTTTCGGTGTTTGAAGTAGAAAAATGCTAAAACGGATGCAAACCAACCAATATGAAGAAATATAATAACATTACCAAAAATGTGTATTTTGAGTGTTTTTGAAATTGTTACTTACAAAAAACGCAAAAATGGATGGAAAGCACTCTATATTGGGAAGCAAAAGGACATTACGAGAAACGTGTATAATGAGTGTTTTATAGTTTCAGAAGAACCACGAGGCAAAAAACGCAAAAACTCGTGTATATATAGGAGTTTCTTACATTCCAAAATACTGAAACTATGGAATAACACTTTTAATTGAGGAACAGAACTATCTTACCAAATGTGAGTATTACGAGTGTTTTTCACATTCTTTGTTACGAAAATCCCAAATTACATGCGAAACTATCTTTATGTAGAAAAAAAAAGACATTACCAGGAAATTGTCTTTTGAGTGTTTTTGAGCGTGATATGCAACAAAGCACTAAAAAGCAAAAGAATCACATTACATGAGAATAAAACCAACTTTTACCAAGAACTTGCCTTTAGGTGTTTTTTAACTCCTTATATACCAAGGGGCTAAAACGCATGCAAAACGCCTTTTATGGAGAAACAAAATAACTTTACCAAAAAAATGAATTTTGAGTTTTTTTTTATCGTGTTACCTATAAAAACGCTTTAATACTTGCAAAGAACTCTATATTTGTGAAACGGAAGGACATCACGAAAATTGTGTATTATGAGTGTTTTTGAGTTCCTTAAGTACCAAAAAAGCTAAAACCCACAAATAACACTCTTTATAGAGAAAAAAAATAAATAAATAAAAGGATTTTTTTCTTTTTGTTATTCATCTTCATAAGTACCAAGATGCGAAAATTCTGGTAAAATTCAGGGAAATTAGAAAAAAAAAACATTATAAAAAAATAATTTTAGCTTTTTTCCGGAGTTATATACCAAACACTGAAGTGCATGCAAAGCCACCTATCAGGGGAAATTACATGACTTTACCAGGAAACTCTCTTTTAAGTGTTTTTTTTTCAGCTATTTCAACAATACTACTTAAAACGTGTCTTTTCATAGATTTATGAAGAAAAACACCCAAAAGACAGGTTTCTGGTAAAGTCGTGTAATTTCCCCATATAGGTGTCTTTGCATGCACTTCAGGGTTTGGTACATAACTCCGGAAAAAAGCTAAAATTATTTTTTTTTTAATGATTTATTTTTGCAAAATTTTCCTGAATTTTGCCAGAATTTTGGCATCTCGGTACTAATAAAGATGAATAACAAAGAATGGATCACCTGAAGATCCGCCACCCCACAGGGATCACCTGAAGATCCGCCACCCCAGACTCTCTCACTTTGTTAGGTTAGGTTAGGTTAGGTTAGATTAGCCTAACCTAACCTAACCTAACCTAACCTAACCTAACAACATGAACACATTAAAAAACTGAGTGGATATAAAAAATGCAGAAAAAAGATTTCTTCATTAAAAGTATGCGATCACCTGAAGATCCGCCATCCCAGATTGTCTCACCTGAAGATCTGCCACCCCGAGTGCGGCTGGGGTGGCGGATCTTCAGGTGATCCCCCAATTTTTTTTTTTTTTTTTTCTCTCTATAAAGAGTGTTATTTGTGGGTTTTAGCTTTTTGGTACTCATGAAACTTAAAAACACTCATAATACACGATTTTCGAAATGTCCTTTTGTTATACAAACATATGGTTCTTTACATGTATTTAAGCGTTTTTAAAGGTAACATAATCAAACACACTCAAAATGCATGTTTTTGGTAATGTTATTTTGTTTCTCCAAAATGGGTGTTTTGCATGCGTTTTAGCGTTTTGGTATCTAAGGAGTTAAATAACACTTAAAGTCAAGTTCTTCGTATAAGTTGGTTTTATTCCCATTTTATGTGATTGTACTGCTTTTTAGTGCTTTGTTGCATATCACGCTGAAAAACACTCAAAAGACACTTTTCTGGTAATGCCATTTTTTTTCCCACATGAAGCTAGTTTCGCATGTAATTTGGCATTTTTGTAACTAAGAATGTGAAAAACACTCAAAATACACAATTTGGTAAGGTAGTTCTGTTTATCGATTAAAAAGTATTATTCAGGCATTTCATCATTTTGGTATGTAAGAAACTTTTCTATATACCCGAATTTTTTGCGTTTATTGCCTTGTGTTTTTTTTTTTTTTTAACTATAAAACATTCATTATACACGTTTCTCGTAATGTCCTTTTGTTTCCTAATATAGAGTGCTTTACATCCATTTTTGCATTTTTTGTAGGTAACAAGCTCAAAAACTTTCAAAATATATCTTTTTGGTAATGTTATTCTAGTTCTTCATATAGGTTGGTTTGCATCCGCTTTAGCGTTTTTCTACGTAAAACATTGAAAAGACATGTTTTCAATAATTTTGTTTTGGATTCACATAATGACTGACTTCCATATTATTTATCGTTTTGGTGGCTAACATGCTGGAAAACACTGAAAAGACAGGTTTCTGATAAAGTCGTTTAACTTCCCTATATAGGTGGCTTTGGATGCACTTTAGGGTTTGGTACACAACAATCCGAAAAAAAGCTATAATTAACTTTTTTGATAATGTTCTTTTTTCCATATAAATTCCCTGAATTTTAGCAGAATTTTGGCATCTCGGTACCTATGAAGATGAATAACAAAAAAGAAAAAAGAAATCCTTTTTTTATTTATTTATTTTTTTTATTTTAATAAAGAGTGTTATTTGTATGTTTTAGATTTTTGGTACTGAAGGAACTTAAAAAAAACACTCATAATACACGTTTCTTGTAATGTCCTTTCGTTTCCCAAACATAAGGTTCTTTGCATGTATTTAAGCGTTTTTATAGATAACATGATCAAAAACACTCAAAATACATGTATTTGGTAATGTTATTCTGTTTTTCCATAAAATGTGTTTTGCATTCATTTTAGCGTTTTGATATGTAAGGATGTCAAAAACACTTAAAGGCAAGTTCTTTGTAGAATTTGGTTTTATTCCCATGTAATGTGATTGCCCTGCCTTTTAGTGCTTTATTGCCTAACACGCTCAAAAACACTCAAAAGACATGCAAAGTCTCCCATATGAGTAAATTTAACACCTTACCAGGAATCTGTCTTTTGAGTGTTTTTCAGCATGTAAGTCACCAAAACGATAAATAATAAGGAACTCACTCTATATGGGAATCCAACACAAAATTACTGAAAACGTGTCTTCTCAGTGTTTTACGTTTAAAAAATGTTAAACAGATGCAAACCAATCAATATCAAGAAGCAGAAAAACATTACCAAAAATGTATATTTTGAGCGTTTTTGAGCTTGTTACATAGAAAAAAAAAACCGCGAAAATTGATATAAAGCACTCTATATTAGGAAAAAAAGGGACATCGCGAGAAAAGTGTATGATGAATGTTTTATAGTTAAAAAAAAAAACACAAGGCAAAAAATGCAAAAACTCGTATATATGGAGAAGTTTCCTAGATACCAAAATGCTGAAACTCATGAATAACACTCTTAATTGAGAAACAGAACAACCTTACTAAATGCGTGTCAAAAAAACTTAAAGGTAAGATTTTGGTAAAAGTAGGTTTTATTCCTGTGTAATGTAATTGCCCTGCTTTTTAGTGCTTTATTGCCTAACACGCTCAAAAACACTCAAAGACACTTTTTTGGTAATGTCATTTTTTTCCCACATATAGCTAGTTTCGTATGGAATTTGAGATTTTGATAACAAAGAATGTAAAAAAACACTCAAATTACACGCATTTAGTAAAGTTGTTCTGTTTCTTAATTAAGAATGTTATTCATGAGTTTCAGCATTTTGGTATTTTAGAAACTTCTCCATACACACGAGTTTTTTGCGTTTTTTGCCTAGTGATTCTAGTGAAACTATAAAAGACTCATTATACACGTTTCTCGTTATGTCCTTTTTTTTCCTAATATAGAGAGCTTTGGATCCATTTTCTCATTTTTTTTTTATGTAATAAGCTCAAAAACACTCAAAATGTCTTTTTGGTAATGTTATTCTATTTATTCTTATTGGTTTGTTTGCATCCGTTTTGGTGTTTTTCTACATAAATGTTTCAAAAGACACGTTTTCAGTAATTTTGTTTTGGATTTCCATATAGAGTGACTTTCATATTATTAATCGTTTTGGTGGCTAACATACGGAAAAACACTCAAAAGACAGGTTTTTTGTAAAGTCGTTAAATTTCCCCATATAGGTGGCTTTGGATACACTTTAGGGTTTGGTACATAACCCCGAAAAAAAGCTAAAATTGACTTTTTCGATAATGTTCTTTTTTCCACATAATTTCCCTGAATTTTGGCAGAATTCTCGCATCTTGGTACCTTTGAACATCAATAACAAAAAAAAAAGAATGTTATTTTTTTTTGTTTATTTTATTTTATTTTTCTCTATAAATAGTGATATTTCTAGGTTTTAACATTTTGGTACTTAAGGAACATAAAAACATTCATAATACACATTTCTCGTAATGTCCTTTCGTTTTTCAAATATAGGGATCTTTGCATGTATTTAAGCGTTTTTATAGGTAACATGATAAAAAAACACTCAAAACACTTGTTTTTGGTAATGTTATTCTGCTTCTCCATAATGGAGTGTTTTGCATGCATTTTAGCGATCTGGTATGTAAGGAGATCAAAACACTCCAAGGCAAGATCTTGGTAAAAGTTGGTTTTATTCCCATGTAATACGATTGCCCTGCTTTTTAGTGCTTTATTGCCTAACACGCTCAAAAACACTCAAAAGACATTTCTGGTAATGTAATTTTTTTCCCACATAAAGCTACTTTCCCATGCTAATTGGGGTTTTGCTAACTAAGAATGTAAAAAAACACCCAAAATACACGGTAAGGTTCTTCTGTTTCTCAATTAAGATTGTTATTCATGAGTTTCAGCATTTTGATATCTAAGAAAGTTCTTTATATACACGAGTTTTTGCGTTTTTTTGCCTTGTGGTTCTTGTGAACCACAAGTTCTTTTGCCCGTAATGTTCTTTTGTTTCCTAATATAGAGTGCTTTCCATCTATTTTTGCATTTTTTTGTAGGTAACATGCTTAAAAACACACAAAAGATATATATTTATGTAAAGTTGTTCTATTTCTTCATATTGGTTGATTTGCATCCGTTTTAGCATTTTTCTTCGTAAATCTCTGAAAAGACACCTTTTCAGTAATATTGTTGAAATTGCTGAAATACACTCAAAAGACAGGTTTATTGTAAAGTCGTGTAATTTCCTCATATAGGTGGCTTTGTATGCAGTTCAGGGTTTGGTACATAACTCCGGAAAAAAGCTAAAATTATTATTTTATAATATTTTTTTTTACCTAATTTCCCTACATTTTGCCATAATTTTGGCATCTCGGTACCTATGAATAAAAAAAAAAATTTCTTTTTTTATTGATTAATTTTTTTTTCTCTCTATAAAGAGTGTTATTTGTGGGTTTTAGCTTTTTGGTACTTAAGGAACTTAAAAACTCTCATAATACACAATTTTCGTAATGTCCTTTTGTTTCACAAACACAGGATTTTTTGCATGTATTTAAGCGTTTTTATAGGTAACATGATCAAAAACACTTAAAATTCATGTTTTTGGTAATGTTATTTGGTTTCTCCATAAAAGACGTTTTACATGTGTTTTAGCGTTTTGGTATGTAAGGAGTTAAAAAACACTTAAAAGCAAGTTTTTGGTAAAAGTTGGTTTTATTCCCATGTAATGTGACTGTTCTGCTTTTATAATGCTTTGTTGCATATCACACTGAAAAACACTCAAAAGACACTTTTCTGGTAATGTCATTTTTTTCCCACATCAAGCTAGTTTCACATGTAATTTGGGATTTTCGTAACTAAGAATGTAAAAAACACTCAAAATACTGACATTTGGTAAGATAGTTCTGTTTCTGAATTAAAAGTGTTATTCATGAATTTCAGCATTTTGGAATGTAACAAACTTCTCTATATACACGAGTTTTTGCGTTTTTTGCCTTGTGGTTCTTTTGAAACTATAAAACACTCATTATATACGAATCTCGTAATGTCCTTTTGCTTCCCAATATTGAGTGCTTTCTATCCATTTTCGCGTTTTTTGTAGGTAACAATTTCAAAAACACTCAAAATATACCTTTTTGGTAATGTTATTTGATTTCTTGATATTGGTTGGTTTGCATCCGTTTTAGCGTTTTTCTATGTAAAACACTGAGAAGACATGTTTTCTGTAATTTTGTTTTGGATTCCCATATAGAGTGAGTTCCTTATTATTTATCGCTTTGGTGCCTAACATGCTGAAAAACACTCAAAAGACAGATTTCTGATAAGGTTGTTTAATTTCCTCAAATAGGAGGCTTTGCATGCACTTTACGGTTTGGTACGTAACAGTCCGAAAAAAAAGCTAAAATTAACTTTTTTGACAATATTCTTTTATCACATAATTCCCCTGAATTTTCCCAGAATTTTTGTATCTCGGTACCTATGAATATGAATAAGAAAAAAAAATCCTATTTTTTAAATTTTTTATTTATTTATTTATTTTTTTTCTCAATAAAGAATTTTATTTGTGGGTTTTAGCTTTTTGGTAGTTAAGGAACTTAAAAACACTCATAATACACGTTTCTCGTAATGTCCTTTCGTTTCCCAAACATAAAGTTCTTTGCAATTATTTAAGCGTTTTTATAGAAAACATGATAAAAAAAATTCAAAATACATGCTGTTGGTAATGTTATTCTGTTTCTCCATAAAAGCTGTTTTGTATGCGTTTTAGCGTTTTGGTATGTAAGGACCTCAAAAACATTTAAATACAAATTCTTGGTCAAAGTTGGTTTTATTCCCATGCCACACTTTACATAAAAACAAAATAACATTACCAAAAACAGTTATTTTGAGTGTTTTTTAATCATGTTATCTATAAAAACGCATAAATATATGCAAAGAGACTTATGTTTGGAAAGGAAAGGACATTACGGGAAACGTGTATTATGAGTGTTATTAAGTTCCTTAAGAATCAAAAAGCTAAAATCCACAAATAACACTCTTTATTAAAGAAAAAAATAAATAAAACAAAATAAATAAATATAAAAATTGGAATTTTTTTTTATTTTTTTTATTCCTCTTCATAGGTACCGAGATGCCAAAATTCTGGCAAAATTCAGGGCAATTATGTGATAAAAGACCATTATCAAAAAAGTTAATTTTACCTTTTTTTCGGACTGTTATGTACCAAACCCTAAAGTGCATGCAAAGCCTCTTATATGAGGAAATTAAACGACTTTACCAGAAACCTGTGTTTTGAGTGTTTTTAAGCTTGTTAGGCACCAAAACGATTAATAAAATGGAAGTCACTCTATATGAGAATCCAAAGAAAAATACTGAAAACGTGTCTTTTCAGTGTTTTAGGTAGAAAAACGCTAAAACGGATGGAAACCAACCAATATGAAGAAATAGAATATTACCAAAAAAATGTATATTTTCAGTGTTTTTAATAGTATTACCTACAAAAAACGCGAAACAGGATGCAAAGCACTCTATATTATGAAAGGAAAGGACATTACGAGAAACGTGAATAATGACTGTTGTATAGTTTCACAAAAACAAGGCAAAAAACGCAAAAACTCGTGTATATGGAGAAGTTTCTTAGTTACCAAAACGCTGGTACTCATAAATTGAGAAACATAACAACCTTACCAAATGCGTGTATTTTGAGTGTTTTTCACATTCTTAGTTACCAAAACTCAAAATTGCATGCAAAACTAGCTTTATGTGTGTAAGAAATGACATTACCAGAAAAGTGACTTTTGAGTGTTTTTGAGCGTGTTAGGCAATAAAGCACTACATGGGAATGAAACCAACTTTTACCAAGAACTTGCCTTTAATTTTTTCAGCTCCTTACATACTAAAACGCTAAAACGAATGCAAAACACCCTTTATGGAGAATTAGAATAACATTACCAAAAACATGTATTTTGAGTGTTTTTGATCATGCTACCTATAAAAACGATAAAATACATGCAAAGAACACTATGTTTGGGAAACGAAAGGACATTACGAGAAACGTGTATTATCAGTGTTTTTAAGTTCCTTAAGAACCAAAAAACTAAAGCACACAAATAACACTCTTTATCAAGAAAAAAAAATAAAGAAATAAAAAAATGGCAATTCTTTTTTTTTTTTTTGTTATTCATCTTAATGGGTACCGAGATGCCAAAATTCTGGGAAAATTCTGGTCAATTATGTGATAAAACAATATTATGAAAAATGTTAATTTTAGCTTTTTTTTCGGAATGTTATGCACCAAACTCTAAAGTGCATGCAAAGCCACCTACATAAGGAAATTAAACGACTTTACGAGAAACCTGACTTTTGAGTGTTTTTCAGCATGTTAGGCACCAAAACGATGATAATATGGAAGTCACTCAATATGGGAATCCAAAACAAATTTACTGAAAACGTGTCTTTTCAGTGTTTTACATAGAAAAAACGCTAAAACGGATGCAAACCAACCAATATGAAGAAATAGAATAAATAACATTACCAAAAATATATATTTTGAATGTTTTTGAGCTTCTTGTTTACAAAAAAAAATGCAAAAATGGATGCAAAGTATTGCAAAACAAAAGGACATTATGAGAAACGTGTATAATGAGTGTTTTATAGTTCTACAAGAACCACAAGGCAAAAAATACAAAAACTCGAGTACCTAGAGAAGTTTCTTAGATACCAAAATTATGAAACTCATGAATAACACTCTTAATAAAGAAACAGAACAAGCTTAAAAAATGAGTGTATTTTGGGTGTTTTTCACATTCTTAGTTACCAAAACCCTAAATTGCATGCGAAATATTGTTTGATAAAAATGTGGGAAAAAAATGACATTACCAGAAAAGAGTTTTTTTGAGTGTTTTTGAGCGTGTTAGGAAATAAAGCACTAAAAAGCCGGGCAATCACATTACATGGCGATCAAACCAATTTTTACCAAGGACTTCCCTTTAAGATTTTTTGAGCTCCTTACATACGAAAACGCTAAAACGCATGCAAAACACCCTTTATGGAGTGACAGAATAACATTACCAAAAATACGTATTTTGAGTGTTTTTGATAATGTTACCTATAAAAACACTTAAATACATGTTTGGGAAACGAAAAAAAACATTACGAGAAACGTGCATTATAAGTGTTTTTAAGTTTCTTAAGTACCAAAAAGCTAAAAGCCACAAATAACACTCTTTATAGAGTAAAAATAAATAAATAAATAAAAAAAATTAGCAATTTTTTTTTATTGTTATTCATATTCATAGGTACTGAGATACCAAAAGTGTGGCAACATTCAGGGAAATTATGTGGAAAAAAGAACATTATCAAAAAAAGTTAATATTAGCTTTTTTTTCGGACTGTTATGTACCAAACCCTAAAGTGCATCCAAAGCCCCTTATATGGGGAAATTACACAACTTTACCAGAGACCTCTCTTTTGAGTGTTTTCTTTTTTAGCATGTTAGGCATGAAAAAGATCAATAATATGGAAGTCACTTAATATGGGAATGCAAAACAAAATTACTGAAAACGTGTCTTTTCCGTGTTTTACGTAGAAAAACGCTAAAACGGATGTAAACATATATGAAGAAATATAATAACATTACCAAAAAAGGTATATTTTGAGTGTTTTTGAGCTTGTTAACCACAAAAAAACGCGAAAATGGATGCAAAGCACTCTATATTGGTAAACAAAAGGACATTAAAAGAAACGTGTATAATGAGTGTTTTATAGTTTCACAAGAACCACAAGGCAAAAAACGCAAAAACTCGTATATTTGGATAAGTTTCTTAGATACCAAAATGCTGAAACTCTTAATTGAGAATGAGAACAACATTACTAAATGCGTGAATTTTGAGTGCTTTTCACATTCTTAGTTACCAAAACCCCAAATTGCATGCGAAACTAGCTTGATATGTTAAAAAAAATATGACATTGCCAGAAAAGTGTCTTTTGAGTGTTTTTGAGCGTGATAGGCAATAAAGCACTAAAAAGCCCGGCAATCACATTACATGGGAATAAAACCAACTTTTACCAAGAACGTTCCTTTAAGTGTTTTTAAGCTCCTTATATACCAAAACGCTAAAATGCATGGAAAACAGCCTTTATGGTGAAACAGAATAACATTACCAAAAACATGCATTTTGAGTGCGTTTGATCATGTCACATATAAAAACGCATAAATACATGCAAAGAACCCTATGTTTGAGAAACGAAAGGACATTACGAGAAACATGTATTATGAGTGTTTTTAATTTTTTTACGTACCAAAAACCTAAAAGCCACAACTCTTTATTGAGAAAAAAAAAAAAAAAAACGATTTTTATTTTTTGTTATTCATATTCATAGGTACCGAGAAGCCAATATTCTGATAAAAATTCTGGAAAATTATGTGAAATAAGAACATTATTAAAAAAAATTTTAGCTTTTTTTTCGGAATCTTATGTACCAAACCATAAAGTGCATGCAAAGCCACTTATATGGGAATATTAAAAGACATTACCAGAAACCTGTCTTTTGAGTGTTTTTCAGCATATTAGGCACCAAAACGATAAATAATATGGAAATCACTCTATATAAAGAATCCAAAATAAAATTACTGAAAATGTACCTTTCGTTGTTTTACGTAGAAAAACGCTAAAACGGATACAAACCAACCAATATGAAGAAAAGGAATAACATTACCAAAAAGGTATATTTTGAGTATTTTTTAGCTTGTTACCTACAAAAATAAAAGGCGAAAATGGATGCTAAGCACTCTATATTGCGAAACAAAAGAACATTACGAGAAACGTGTATAATGAATGTCTTATAGTTTCATAAGAACCACAAGGAAAAAAACGCAAAAAACTCGTGTATATAGAGAAGTTTCCTAGATACCAAAATGCTGAAAATCATAAATAACACTCTTAATTGGGAAAATGAACAACCTTACCAAATGCGTGTATTTATAGTGTTTTTTTTCACATTCTTAGTTACCGAAACCCCAAATAGCATGCGAATCTAGCTTTATGTGGGAAAAAAAATAAATAAAAAACATTAACAGAAGTGTCTTTTGAGTTTTTTTTTTTTTTCAGCGTGTCAGGCAATAAATCACTAAAAAGCAGGGCAGTCACATTACATGGGAATAAAACCAACTTTTACCAAGAATTAGCCTTTAAGTGTTTTTGAGCTCCTTACGTACCAAAACGCTAAAACTCATGCAAAATACCCTTTATGGAGAAACAGAATAATATTATCAAAAACATGTGTTTTAAGTGTTTTTGATCATGTTATCTATAGAAACCCTTAAATACATGCAAATAACCTTATGTTTGGTTAACGAAAGGACATTACGAGAAACGTGTATTATGAGTGTTTTTATGTTCCTTAAGTACCAATACGTTAAAACCCACAAATAACACTCTTTATAGAGAGAAAAAAAAAATGAAAATAATAGCAATTTTTTTTATTTTGTTATTGATGTTCATAGGTACGGAAATGCCAAAATTCTGCCAAAATTCAAGGAAATTATGTGGAAAAAAGAACATTATCGAAAAAGGTAATTTTAGCTTTGTTTGAGTTATATACCAAACCCTAAAGTATATGCAGAGCCACCTATATGGGGAAATTAAACGACTTTACAAGAAACCTGTCTTTTGAGTATTTTTCGGCATGTTAGTCACCAAAACGATAAATAATATGAAAGTCACTCTAGATGGAAATCCAAAACAAAATTACTGAAAATGTGTCTTTTCAAAGTTTTATGTAATAAAACGCTAAAACGGATGGAAACCAACAAATATGAAGAAATAGAATAACATTATCAAAAAGGTATATTTTGAGTGTTTTTCAGCTTGTTATATAAAAATACGCGAAAATGCATACAAAGCACTTTAAATAGGGAAACAAAACGACATTACGAGAAACGTGTATAATGAGTATTTTATAGCTTCACAAGAATCACAAGGCAAAAAACGCAAAAACTCGTGTGTATGAAAAAGTTTCTATGATACGAAAATGCTGAATCTAATCAATAACACTCTTAATTAAGAAACAGAACAACCTTACTAAATGCGTGTATTTTGAGTGTTTTTCACATTCTTAGTTACCAAAACCCCAAATTGCATGCGAAACTAGCTTTATATGGGAAAAAAATTGACATTACCAGAAAAGTGTCTTTTGAGTGTTTTTGAGCGTGTTAAGCAATAAAGCACTAAAAAGCAGGGCAATCACATTTCATGGGAATAAAAAAAACAACTTTTACCAAGTTGCCTTTAAGTGTTTTTGAGCTCCTTACATACCAAAACGCTAAAACGCATGCAAAACACCTTTTATGGAGAAACAGAATAACATTACCAAAAACATGTATTTTCAGTGTTTTTTATCATGTTATCTATAAAACGCTTAAATACATGCAAATAACCTCATGTTTGGTTAACGAAAGGACATTCCGAGAATCGTTTATTATGAGTGTTTTTAAGTTCCTTAAGTACCAAAAAGCAAAAATCAACAAATAACACTCTTTATTTAGAAAAAAAATAAAGAAATAAAGAAAAAAATTACAAAAATAGAAGTTTGTTTTTTTTAATTCATCTTCATAGGTACAGAGATGCCAAATTTCTGGGAAAATTCAGGGCAATTATATGATAAAAGAATATTATCAAAAAAGGTAATTTTAGCTTTTTTTTCGGACTGTTATGTATCAAACCCTAAAGTGCATGCAAAGCCTCCTATATGAGGAAATTAAACGACCTTACCAGAAATCTGTCTTTTGAGTGTTTTTCAGCATGTTAAGCACAAAAACTATAAATAATAAGGAATCCAAAACAAAATAACTGAAAACATGTCTTCTCTGTGTTTTACGTAGAAAACGCTAAAACGGATGCAAACCAACCAATATCAAGAAATAGAAAAACATTACCAAAAAGGTATATTTTGAGTGTTTTTGAGATTGTTACCTACAAAAAACGCGAAAATTGATGCAAAGCACTCTATATTAAGAAAGAAAAGGACATTGCAAGGAAAGTGTATAAAGAGTGTTTTATAGTTCAAAAGAACCACAAGGCAAAAAACGCAAAAACTCGTGTATATGGAGAAGTTTCCTACATACCAAAATGCTGCAGCTCATGAAAACACTCTTAATTGAAAAACAGAACAACCTTACTACATGCGTGTATTTTGAGTGCTTTTCACATTCTTAGTCACCAAAAACCCAAATTGGTTGCGAAACCAGCTTTATGTGGTAAAAAAAAAAAAAAAAAAAAGACAATTTCAGAAAATTGTCTATTGAGTGTTTTTGAGCGTGATAGGCAATAAAGCACTAAAAAGCAGGGCAATCACATTACATTGGAATAAAATCAATGTTTACCAAGAACTTGCCTTTAAGTGTTTTTCAGCTCCTTATATACTAAAACGCTAAAATGCATGCAAAACACACTTTATGGAGAAACAGAATAACATTACCAAAAACATGTACTTTGAGTAATTTTTGATCATGTTACCAATAAAACGCTTAAATACATGCTAAGAACTCTATTTCTTGGAAACGAAAGGACATTACGAGAAACGTGTATTATGAGTGTTTTTAAATTCATTAGTACCAAAAAGCTAAAAGCCACAAATAACTCTCTCTATTCAGAAAAAAAAATAAAATAAATAAATAAAAAAATACGATATTTTTTTTTTCTTTCTTATTCATCTTCACAGGTACCAAGATGCCAAAATTCGGGCAAAAGTCTGGAATTTTTGTGAAATAAGAACATTATTAAAAAAGTTAATTTTAGCTAAAAGTGCATGCAAAGCCACCTATATGAGGAAATTAAACGTCTTTGCCAGAAAACTGTCTTACGAGTGTTTTTCAGCATTTTAGGCACCAAAACGATAAAAAAAACATGGAAGTCACTCTATATGAGAATCGAAAACAAAATTAGTGAAAACATGTCTTTTCGGTGTTTTACGTAGAAAAACGCTAAATTGGATGCAAACCAACCAATATGAAAAAATATAATTAAATTACCAAAAAAGGTATATTTTGAGTGTTTTTGAGCTTGTTACCTACAAAAAAGGTGAAAATGGATGCAAAGCACTCCCCGTTGGGAAACAAAAGGACATTACGAGAAACGTGTATAATGAGTTATTATTTTCGGGCAAAAGATCTTGTGGTTCAAAATAACCACAAGGCAAAAAAAACGCAAAAACTTGTGTATATAAAGAAGTTTCTTAGATACCAAAATGCTGAAACTTATAAATAACAATCTTAATTGAGAAACAGAAACAGTGTTATTAACATTCTTAGGAAAATCCCAAAAAGTATGCGAAACTAGCTTTATGTTGGAAAAAAATGACATTACCAGAAGTGTCTTTTGAGTGTTTTTGAGCGTGTTAGACAATAAAGCACTAAAAAGCAGGGCAATCACATTACAAGGGAATAAAACCAACTTTTACCAAGAATTTACCATTATGTGTTTTTTGAGCTCCTTACATACCAAAACGCTAAAACGCATGCAAAACAATCCTTTATGGAGAAGCAGAAAAACATTACAAAAAACATGTGTTTTAAGTGTTTTTGATCATGTTACCTATAAAAACGCTTAATACATTCAAAGAATCCTATATTTGGGAAAAGTGTTTTATGACTGTTTTTAAGTTCCTTAAGTACCAAAACGTTAAAACCCACAAATAACACTTTTTAAAGAGAGAAAAAAAAAATAAAAAAATAAAATAAAATAAAATAAAATAAAAAAATTGCATTTCTTTTTTTTTGTATTGATTTTCATAGGGACCAAAATGCAAAAATTCTGCCAAAATTCAGGGAATATATGTGGAAAAAAGAATATTATCAAAAAAGTTAATTATAGCTTTTTTTCGGATTGTTATGTACCAAACCCTAAAGTGCATGCAAAGCCACTTATATGAGGAAATTAAATGACTTTACCAGAAACCTGTCTTTTCAATGTTTCTCAGCATGTTAGGCACCAAACCGATAAATAATATGGAAGTAAGTAAATATGAGAATTCAAAACAAAATTACTGAAAACGTGTCTTTTCAGTATTTTACGTAGAAAAAAACGCTAAAAAAACCATGCAAACCAACAAATATGAAGAAATAGAATAATATTACCAAAAAGTGTTTTTGAGCTTTTTACCTACAAAAAAACGCGAAAATGGATGGAAAGCACTCTATACTGGGAAGCAAAAGGACATTACGAGAAACGTGTATAATGATTGTTTTATAGTTTCACAAGAACCACAAGGCAAAAAACGCAAAAACTCGTGTATATAGAGAAGTTTCTTACATACCAAAATGCTAAAACTCATGAATAACACTTTTAATTGAGAAAGAGAACTCCCTTACCAAATGTGTGTATTTTGAGTATTTTTCACATTTTTAGTTACGAAAATCCCAAATTACATGCGAAACTAGCTTTATGTGGGAAAAAAAATGACATGATCAAAAAATGTGTCTTTTGAGTGTTTTTGAGCGTGATATGCAACAAAGCACTAAAAAGCAGAAGAATCACATTATATGGGAATAAAACCAACTTTTACGAAGAACTTGCCTTTAAGTGTTTTTTAACTCCTTACATACCAAAACGCTAAAACGCATGCAAAACACCCTTTATGGAGAAACAGAATAACATTACCAAAAACATGTATTTTAAGTGTTTTTGATCATGTTACCTATAAAAACGCTTACATACATGTAAAGAACCCTATGTTTGTGAAACGATAGGACATTACGAAAATCATGTATTATGAGTGTTTTTAACATCCTTAAGTACCAAAAAGATAAAACCCATAACACTCTTTATAGAGAAAAAAAAAAATAGAATTTTTTTTTTTTTTTTTTATTCATCTTCATAGGTATCGAGATGCCAAAATTCTGTCAAAATTCAGGGAAATTATATAATAAATAAATAATTATAAAAAAAATAATTTTAGATTTTTTCCGGAGTTATGTACCAAACCATTAAGTGCATGCAAAGCCACCTATATGGGGAAATTACACGACTTTACCAGAAACCTGTCTTTTGAGTGTTTTTCAACAATTTCAACAATATTACTGAAAACGTGTCTTTTCAGAGATTTACGTAGAAAAACGCTAAAACGGATGCAAACCAACCAATATGAAGAAATAAGATAACTTTACCAAAAAGATATATTTTGAGTGTTTTTGAGCTTGTTACCTACAAAAAATGCGAAAATGGATGGAAAGTACTCTATATTGGGAAACAAAAGGACTTTACGAGAAACGTGTATAATGAGTGATTTATAGTTTCACAAGAACCACAAGGCAAAAAATGCAAAAACTCGTGTATATAGAGAAGTTTCTTACATACCAAAATGCTGAAACTCATGAATAAGACTTTTAATTGAGAAACAGAACTACTTTACCAAATGTGTGTATTAGAAAAGTTTCTTACATACCAAAATGCTGAACCTCATGAATAACAAGTTTAATTAAGAAACAGAACAACCTTACACAAAAACACTGTTTTTCACATTCTTAGTTACAAAAACCCCAAATTCCATGAAAACTAGCTTTATGTGGGAAAAAAATGATATTACGAAAAAAGTGTCCTTTGAGTGTTTTTGAGCGTGTTAGCCAATAAAGCACTAAAAAGCAGGGCAATCACATAACATGGGAATAAAAACAACTTTTACCAAGAACTTGCCTTTAAGTGTTTAGAGCCCGTTATATACAAAACGCTAAAACGTAAAAATGTGTTTTACATTTTAAGGAAAAAACAGAATAACATTACCAAAAACATGTATTTTGAGTATTTTTTATCGTATTGTCTATGAAAACGCTAAAAAACATGCAAAGAACCTTATGTTTGGGAAACAAAAGGATATAACGAAAAACTTGTATTATGTGTGTGTTTAAGTTCCTTAAGTACCAAAACGTTAAAACCCACAAATAACACTCTTTATAGAGAAAAAATAAATAAATAAAAAATAAATAAAAAAATAGCAATTTTATATATTTATTTATTTATTTTGTTATTGATGTTCATAGCTACCAAGATGCTAAAATTCTGCCAAAATCAGGGAAAAAATGTGTTATGTACCAAACCCTAAAGTGTATGCAATGCCATCTATATGGGGAAATTAAACGACTTTACAAGAAACCTGTCTTTTGAGTGTTTTTTCGCATGTTAGACACCAAAACGATAAATAATATGAAAGTCGCTCTATATGGAAATCCAAAACAAAATTACTGAAAACGAGTCTTTTCAGAGTTTTACGTAGAAAAGCACTAAAACGGATGCAAACCAACCAATATGAAGAAATAGAATAACATTACCAAAAATCTATATTTTGAGTGTTTTTGAGCTTGTTACATAAAAAAAAAAAACGCGAAAATGGATGCAGAGCACTCTATATTAGGAAAAAAACACATAACGAGAAACGTGTATAATGTGTTTTTCATAGTTTCACAAGAAGCACAAGGGAAAAAACACAAAACCTCGTGTGTATGGAAAAGTTTTTAAGATACCAAAATCCTGAAACTCATGAATAACACTCTTAATTAAGAAACAGAACAACCTTACTAAATGTGTGTATTGTGAGTGTTTTTCACATTTTTAGTTACCAAAACCCCAAATTCCATGCGAAACTAGCTTTAGGTGTGAAAAAAAATGACATTACCAGAGGGTTTTTGAGCGTGTTAATCAATAAAGCACTATAAAGCAGGGCAATCACATTACATGGGAATAAAACCAACTTTTACCAAGAACTTCCCTTTAAGTGTTTTTGAGCTCCTTACATACCGAAACGCTAAAACGCATGCAAAACACCTTTTATGGAGAAACAGAATAACATTACCAAAAACATGTATTTTGAGTGTTTTTGATCATGTTTTCTATAAAAAGGCTTTAATACATGCAAAGAACCTTATGTTTGGCAAAACGAAAGGACATTACGAGAAACGTATATTATGAGTGTTTTTAAGTTCCTTAAGTACCAAAAAGCTAAAACCCAGAAATAACGCTCTTTATTTAGAAAAAAAATAAAATAAATAAATTTTTTCTTTGTTATTCAACTTTATAGGTACCGAGATGCAAAAATTCTGGGAATATTCAGGGCAATTATATGATAAAAGAATATTATCAAAACAGTTAATTTTAGCTTTTTTTTCGGACTTATGTACCAAACCCTAAAGTGCATGCAAAGCCTCCTATGTGAGGAAATTAAACGACCTTATCAGAAATCTGTCTTTTGAGTGTTTTTCAGCATGTTAAGCACCAAAACGATAAATATGGAACTCACTCTATATGGGAATACAAAACAAAATTACTGAAAACGTGTGTTCTCAGTGTTTTACGCAGAAAAACGCTAAAACAAATGCAAATCAACCAATATCAAGAAATAGAAAAACATTACCAAAAAGATATATTTTGATGCAAAGCACTTTATAATGGAAAACAAAAGGACATTGCAAGAGAAATGTATAATGAGTGTTTTATAGTTCAAAGGAACCACAAGCCAAAAAATTTAAAAACTCGTGTATATGAAGAAGTTTCCTAGATACCAAAATGCTGAAACTCATAAAGAACACTCTTAATTGAGAAACAGAAAAACCTTACTAAATGAGTGTATTTTGAGTGCTTTTCACATTCTTAGTTACCAAAACCCCAAATTGCATGCGAAACTAGCTTTATGTGGGAAAAAATGTCTTTTAAGTGTTTTTGAGCGTGATAGGCAATAAAGCACTAAAAAGCAGGGCAATCACATTACATTTGAGGAAAACCAATTTTACCAAGAACTTGCCTTTAAGTGAGCTCTTTATATACCAAAAAAGACACTTTCTGGTGAAACAGAATAACATTACCAAAAACATGGATTTTGTGTTTTTGATCATGTTACCAATAAAAATGCTTAAATACATGCAAAGAACACTATTTTTGGAAAACGAAAGAACATTACGAGAAACGTGTAATATGAGTGTTTTTAAGTTCATTAATTACCAAAAAGCTAAAAGTCACAAATAATACTCTTTATTCAGAAACAATAAATAAATAAAAAAATACGATAATTTTTTTTCTTTCTTATACATCTTCACAGGATCCGAGATGCCAAAATTCGGGCAAAATTCAGGAAATTATGTGAAATAATAACATTATCATAAAAGTTAAAATTAGTTTTATTTTAGGACTGTTATGTACCAAAACCCTAAAGTGTATGCAACGCCACCTATATGTGGAAATTAAACGTCTTTGCCAGAAAACTGTCCTATGAGTGTTTTTCAGCATGTTTGGAACCAACACGATAAATAACATGGAAATCATTCTATATGGGAATCCAAAACAAAATTACTGAAAACGTGTCTTTTCTGTGTTTTACGTAGAAAAAACGCTAAAACGGATGCAAACCAATATGAAGAAAGAGAATAACATTACCAAAAAGATATATTTTGAGTGTTCCTGAAATTGTTACCTACACAAAACGCGAAAATGGATGGAAAGCACTCTATATTGGGAAGCAAAAGGACATTACGAGAAACGTGTATAATGAGTGTTTTATAGTTTCACAAGTACCACAAGGCAAAAAACAGAAAAAAACTCGTGTATAGAGAGAAGTTTCTTACATACGAAAATAATGAAACTCATGAATAACACTTTTAATTTAGAAACAAAACTACCGTACCAAATGTGTGTATTAGAAAAGTTTCTTTCATACCAAAATGCTGAAACTCATGAATAACACTTTCAATTAAGAAACTGAACAACCTTACTAAATGCCTGTATTTTAAGTGTTTTTTACATTCTTAGTTATAAAAACCCCAAATTCCATGCAAAACTAGCTTTATGTGGGAAAAAAATGATATTAAATTAAATGTATCTTTTGAGTGTTTTTGAGAGTGTTAGGCAATAAAGCACTAAAAAAGCAGGGGATTCACATTACATGGGAATAAAAACAACTTTTACCAAGAACTTGCCTTTAAGTGCTTTTGAGCTCATTACATACCGAAACGCTAAAACGCATGCAAAACACCTTTTATAGAGAAACAGAATAAAATTAACAAAAACTTATATTTTGAGTGTTTTTGATTATGTTATCTATAAAAACGCTTAAATAAATGCAAAGAACCTTATGTTTGGGAAACGCAAGGACATTACAAGAAAGGACATTACGAGAAACGTGTATTATAAGTGCTTTTAAGTTACTCAAATACCAAAAAGCTAAAACCCACAAATAACACTCTTTATTTAGAAAAAAAATAAAAAATCAATAAAAAAAATATTTTTTTTTTCTTTGTTATTCATCTTCATAGGTACCGAGATGCCAAAATTCTGGGAAAATTCAGGGCAATTATATGATAAAAGAATACTATCAAAAAAGTTAATTTTAGCTTTTTTTTCGGACTGTTATGTACCAAACTCTAAATTGCATGCAAAGCCTCCTATATGAAGAAATTAAACGAACTTATCAGAAATCTGTCTTTTGAGTGTTGTTTAGCATGTTAGGCACCAAAACGATGGTGCCTAACATGCTAAACAACACTCATACAACAACATAAGGAACTCACTCTATATGGGAATCCAAAACAAAATTACTGAAAACGTGTCTTCTCAGTGTTTTACATAGAAAAACGCTAAAACGGATACAAATTAACCAATATCAAGAAATAGAAAAACATTACCAAAAAGGTATATTTTGAGTGTTTTTGAGCTTGTTATCTATAAAAAACGCGAAAAGGGATCCAAAGCATTCTATAATGGGAAACAAAAGGACATTGCAAGAAAAGTGTATAATGAGTGTTATATAGTTCTAAAGAACTACAAGGCAAAAAATGCAAAAGCTCGTGTATATGAAGAAGTTTCTCAGATACCAAAATGCTGAAACTCATGAAGAACACTCTTAATTGAGAAAAAGAAAAACCTTACTAAATGCGTGTATTTTGAGTGCTTTTCACATTCTTAGTTACCAAAGCCCCAAATTGCATGCGAAACCAGCTTTATATGGAATAAAAGACATTACCAGAAAAATGTCTTTTAAGTGTTTTTGAGCGTGATAGGTAATAAAGCACTAAAAAGCAGGGCAATTACATTACATTTAAGTAAAACAAATTTTTACCAAGAACTTGCCTTTAAGTGTTTTTGAGCTCCTCATATACCAAAACACTAAAACGCATGCAAAACACACTTTCTGGTGAAAAAAATAACATTGCCAAAAACATGTATTTTGAGTGTTTTCGATCATGTTACCAATAAAAACGCTTAAAGACACGCAAAGAACCCTATTTTTGGAAAACGAAAGGACATTACGAGAAACGTGTATTATGAGTGTTTTTAAGTTCAATAATTACCAAAAAGCTAAAAGCCACAAATAATACTCTTTATTGAAAACAATAAATAAATAAATAAAAAAATACATTTTTTTCTTTCTTTTTTATCTTCACAGGTACGAAGATGCCAAAATTCGAGCAAAATTCAGAAAATTATGTGAAATAAGAACATTATCAAAAAAGTTAAAATTAGCCTTTTTTTTCGGACTGTTATGTACCAAACCCCTAACTACATGCAAAGCCACCTATATGGGGAAATTAAACGTCTTTGCCAGAAAACTTTCTTATCAGTGTTTTTCAGCATGTTAGGAACCAACACGATAAATAACATGGAAGTTAATCTATATGGGAATCAAAAACAAAATGACTGAAAACGTGTCTTTTCGGTGTTTTACGTAGAAAAAAACGCGAAAACGGATGCAAACCAACCAATATGAAGAAATAGAATAACATTACCAAAAAGGTGTATTTTGAGTGTTTTTGAAATTCTTACCTACAAAAAACGCGAAAATGGATGGAAAGCACTCTATATTGGGAAGCAAAGGGACATTACGAGAAACGTGTATAATGAGTGTTTTATAGTTTCGCAAGAACCACAAGACAAAAAACGCAAAAACTCGTGTATATAGAGAAGTTTCTTACATTCCAAAATGCTGAAACTATGGGATAACACTTTTAATTAAGAAACAGAACTATCTTACCAAATGTGAGTATTATGAGTGTTTTTCACATTCTTTGTTACGAAAATTCCAAATTAGATGCGAAACTAGCTTTATGTGGGAAAAAAAATGACATTATCAGAAAATTGTCTTTTGAGTGTTTTTGAGCGTAATATGCAACAAAGCACTAAAAAGCAGAAGAATCACATTACATGGGAATAAAACCAACTTTTACCAAAAACATGCCTTTAAGTGTTTTTTAACTCCTTACATACCAAAACGCTAAAACGTATGCAAAACACCCTTTATGGAGAAACAAAATAACATAACCAAAAAAATGAATTTTGGAAAGCACTCTATATTAGGAAACAAAAGGACATTACGAGAAACGTGTATAATGAGTGTTTTATACTTTTACAAGAACCACAAGGCAAAAAACGCAAAAACTCATGTATAGAGAGAAGTTTCTTACATACCAAAATGCTGAAATGAATGAATAACATATTTAATTGAGAAATAGAACTACCTTACCAAATGAGTGTATTTTGAGTGTTTTTCACATTCATAGTAACAAAAATTCCAAATTACCTGCGAAACTACCCTTATGTGAGAAAAAAAATGACTATCTGAAAAGCGTCTTTTGAGTGTTTTTGAAGGTGATATGCAACAAAGCACTAAAAAGCAGAACAATCACATTATATGGGAATAAAACCAACTTTTACAAAGAACTTGCCTTTAAGTGTTTTTAACTCCTTACATATCAAAACGCTAAAACGCATGGAAAACAGAATTGATGGAGAAACAGAATAACATTACCAAAAACATGTATTTTGAGTGTTTTTGATCATGTTATATATAGAAACGCTTAAACACATGCAAAGAACTTTATGTTTGGGAAAGGAAAGGACATTACATGAAACGTCTATTATAAGTGTTTTTAAGTTCCTTAAGTACCAAAAAGCTAAAACTCCCAAATAACACTCTTTATAGAGAATAAAAGTAATAATTATTATTTTTTTTTTTTGCTATTCATCTTCATAGGTACCGGCAAAATTCTTTAAGAATTGAAAACAAAATTACTGAAAACGTGTGTTTTCGGTGCTTTACGTAGAAAAACGCTAAAACAGATGCAAACCAACTAATATGAAGAAATAGAATAACATTACCGAAAAGGTATATTTTGAGTGTTTTTGAGCTTGTTACCTACAAAAAAACACGAAAATGGATGCAAAGCACTCCCTATTGGGAAACAAAAGGACATTACGAGAAACGTGTATAATGTGTCTAATTATTTTCGGGTGAAAAAACTTGTGGTTCACAAGAACCACAAGGCAAAAAACGCAAAAACTCGTGTATATAAAGAAATTTCATAGATACCAGAATGCTGAAACTCATGAATAACAATTTTAATTGAGAAACAGAACAACCTTTCTAAATGCGTGTATTTTGAATGTTTTTTTTTTTTTTCATAATCTTAGTTAGCAAATCCCCAAATAGCATGCGAAAGTAGCTTTATGTGGGAAAAAAATGATATTACCAGAAGTGTCTTTTGAGCGTTTTTGAGTGTCATAGGCAATAAAGCACAAAAAACCAGGGCAATCACATTACATGGGAATAAAACTTTTACTAATAACTTGCCTTCAGGGGTTTTCGAACTCCTTACATACCAAAACGCTTAAGCGCATGCAAAACACTCCTTTATATAGAAGCAGAATAACATTACCGACATGTGATTTAAGTGTTTTTGATCATGTTTCTTACAAAAACGGTTAAATACATGCAAAGAACCCTATGTTTAGGAAACAAAAGGACATAACGAGAAACGTGTATTATGTGTTTTTAAGGTCCTTAAGTACCAAAACGTTAAACCCCACAAATAACACTCTTTATAGAGAAAAAAATAAAAATAAATAAATGAGTAAATAAAAAAATAACATTTTTTTTTATTGATGTTCATATCTGCCAAGATGCCAAACTTCTGCGAAAAATCAGGGAAATTATGTGGAAAAAAAGAACATTAACGAAAAAGATAATTTTAGCTATGTTATGTTATGTAGTTATGTACCAAACCCTAAATTGTATGGAAAGACATCTATATGGGGAAATTAGACGACTTGACAAGAAACCTGTCTTTTGAGTGTTTTTCCACATGTTAGACACCAAAACGATAAATAATATGAAAGTAAGTGTATATGGAAATCCAAAAAAAAATTACTGAAAACATGTCTTTTCAAAGTTTTACGTAGAAAAACGCTAAAACGGATGCAAACCAACCAATATGAAGAAATAAAATAACATTACAAAAAAGGTATATTTTGAGTGTTTTTGAGCTTGTTATATAAAAAGAAAAAATGAGAAAATGGATGCAAAGCACTCTATATTAGGGAAAAAAAAAGGAAATAAAGAGAAACGTCTATAAGGAGTGTTTCATAGTTTCACAAGAATCACAAGGCAAAAAACGCAAAAACTCGAGTGTATGGAGAAGTTTTTAAGATACCAAAATGCTGAAACTCATGAATAACACTCTTAATTAAGAAACAGAACAACGTTACTAAATGCGTGTATTTTGAGTGTTTTTTACATTCTTAGTTACCAAAACTCCAAATTCCATGCTAAAGTAGCTTTATGTGGGAAAAAAATGACATTACCAGAATAGTGTCTTTTGAGGGTTTTTGAGCGTGTTAGGCAATAAAGCACTAAAAAGCAAGGCAATCACATTACATGGGAATAAAATTAACTTTTACCAAGAATTTGCCTTTAAGTGTTTTTGAGCTCCTTACGTACCAAAACGCTAAAACGCATGGAAAACACCTTTTATTGAGAAACAGAATAACATTACCAAAAACATGTATTTTAAATGTTTTTGATCAAGTTTTCTATAAAAACGCTTAAATATATGCAAAGATCCTTATGTTTGGGAAACGAAAGGACATTACGAGAAACGTATATTATGAGTGTTTTTAAGTTCCTTAAGTACAAAGAAGCTAAAACCCACAAATAACACTCTTTATTTAAAAAAATAAATAAATAAATAAAAATATATAAAAATAGTGTTGTTTTTTTTCTTATTCATCTTCATAGGTACCGAGATTCCAAAATTCTGGGAAAATTCAGGGCAATTATATGATAAAAGAATATTATCAAAAAAGTTAATTTTAGCTTTTTTTCGGACTTATATACCAAACCCTAAAGTGCATGGAAAGCCTCCTATATGAGGAAATTAAACGACCTTATCAGAAGTCTGTCTTTTGAGTGTTGTTCAGCATGTTAGACACCAAAACGATAAATAATAAAAAACTAACTCTATATGGGAATTCAAAACAAAATTACTGAAAACGTGTCTTCTCACTGTTTTATGTAGAAAAACGCTAAACCGGATGCAAACCAACCCATATCAAGTAATAGAAAAACATTACTAGAAAGGTATATTTTGAGTGTTTTTGAGCTTATTACCGACAAAAAACGCGAAAATTGATGCAAAGCACTCTATATTAAGAAAAAAAATGACATTGTAAGAAAAGTGTATAATGAGTGTTTTATACTTCAAAAGAACCAAAAGGCAAAAAACGCAAAAACTCTTGTATATGGAGAAGTTTCCTAGATACCAAAATGCTGAAAATTATGAATAACATTCTTAATTGAGATACAGAACAACCTTACTAAATGCGTGTATTTTGAGTGCTTTTCACATCCTTAGTTACCAAAACCCTCAATTGCATGCAAAACCAGCTTTAAGTGAGAAAAAAATGACATTACCAGAAAAAAGACTTTTGAGAGTTTTTGAGCGTGATAGGCAATAAAGCACTAAAAAGCAGGATAATCACATTACATAGGAATAAAACAAATTTTTACCAAAAATTTGCCTTTAAGTGTTTTTGAGCTCCTTACATACCAAAACGCTAAATCGTATGCAAAACACTCATATATGGAGAAGCAGAATAACATTACCAACAACATGTGTTTTAAGTGTTTTTGATACTGTTACCTATAAAAACACTTAAATACATGGAAAGAACCCTATGTTTATGAAACGAAAGGACATAACGAGAAACGTGTATTATGTGTTTTTTTAAAGTTCCTTAAGTACCAAAACGTTATAACCCCAAAAATAACATTTTATAGAGAAAAAATAAAATAAATACAAAATTTTTTTTGTTATTGATGTTGATAGTTACCAAGATGCCAAAATTCTGCCAAAATTCAGGGAAATTATGTGGAAAAAAGAACATTATCGAAAAAGTTAATTTTAGCTTTTTTTTTTCTGAGTTTTGTACCAAACCCTAGAGTGTATGCAAAGTCATCTATATGGGGAAATTAAGGGACTTTACAAGAAACCTGTCTTTTGAATGTTTTTTCCGCATGTTAGGCACCAAAACGATAAATAATATGAAAGTCATTCTATATGGAAATCCAAAACAAAATTATTGAAAACGTGTCTTTTCAAAGTTTAACGTAGAAAAACGCTAAAACGGATGCAAACCAATCAATATGAAGAAATAGAATAACATTACCAAAAAGGTATATTTTAAGTGTTTTGTGAGCTTGTTACATAAAAAAAAATCGCAAAAATGGATGCAAAGCATTCTATATTAGGAAAAAAAATAAAGCACATAACGAGAAACGTGGATAATGAGTGTTTCATAGTTTCACAAGAATCAAAAGGCAAAAAACGCAAAAACTTGTGTGTATGGAAAAGTTTCTAAGATACCAAAATGCTGAAACTCGTGAATTAATTAAGAAACTCAATTAAAAAACAGAACAATCTTACTAAATGCGTGTATTTTGAGTGTTTTTCACATTCTTTGTTACCAAAACCCCAAATTCCATGCTAAACTAGCTTTTTGTGTGAAAAAAAAATGACTTTACCAGAGATGTGACTTATGAGGGTTTTTGAGCGTGTTAGGTAATAAAGCACTAAAAAGCAAAGGAATCACATTACATGGGAATAAAACCAACTTTTACCAAAAACTTCCCTTTAAGTGTTTTTGAGCTCCTTACATACAGAAATGGTAAAACGCAGGCAAAAAACCTTTTATGGAAAAACAGAATAACATTACCAAAAACGTTTTTATTTAGTGTTTTTGATCATGTTATCTATAAAAACGCTTAAATAAACGCAAAGAAACTAATGTTTGGAAAACGAAAGAACATTATGAGAAACGTGTATTATGATTGTTTTCAAGTTCCTTAATAACATTCTTTATTTAGAAAAAAATAAATAAATAAAAAAAAAAAAAATTGGATTTTTTTTTTTTTTTTTTTTTTGCTATTCATCTTCATAGGTACCGAGATGCCAAATTCTGAGAAAATTCAGGGGAATTATATGATAAAAGAATATTATCGAAAAAGATAATTTTATTTATTTTTTCGGACTGTTATATACCAAACCCTAAAGTGCATGCAAAACTTCCTATATGAGGAAATTAAAAGACCTTACCAGAAATCTGTCTTTTGAGTGTTTTTTCTGCATGTTAGGCACCAAAACGATAAATAATAAGGAACTCACTGTATATAGGAATAAAAAACGAAATTACTGAAAACGTATCTTCTCAGTGTTTTACGTAGAAAAACGCAAAAAACTCGTGTATATAAAGAAGTTTTTTAAACACCAAAATCCTGAAACTCTTGAATAACAATCTTAATTGAGAAACAGAACAACCTTACTAATTGAGTGTATTTTCAGTGTTTTTCACATTCTTAGCAAAACCCAAATAGCATGCGAAACTAGCTTTATGTGGGAAAAAAAAAGGCATTACCAGAAGTGTCTTTTGAGTCTTTTTGAGCGTGTTAGGCAATAAAGCAATAAAAAGCTGGGCGATCATATTACATGGGAATAATACAAACTTTGCCAAGAAATTGTCTTGAAGTGTTTTTGACCGCCTTACATACCAAAACGCTAAAACGCATGTAAAACACTCCTTTATATAGCAGCAGAATAACATTACCAAAAACATGTGTTTTAAGTGTTTTTGATCATGTTACCTATAAAAACGCTTAAACACATGCAAAGAACCTTACGTTTGGGAAAGGAAACGACATAACGAGAAATGTGTATTATTTGTGTTTTTAAGTTCCTTAAGTACCAAAACGTTAAAACCCACAAATAACACTCTTTACAGAGGAAAAAAAAAATAATAAAAAATAGTATTTTTTTTGTTATTGATGTTCATAGCTACCAAGATGCCAAAATTCTCCCAAAATTCAGGGAAATTATGTGGAAAAAAGAACATTATCGAAAAAGTTAATTTTAGCTTTTTTTCGGAGTTATGTACCAAACCCTAAAGTGTATGCAAAGCCTCCTATGTGAGGAAATTAAACGACCTTATCAGAAATCTGTGTTTTGTGTGTTTTTCAGCATGTTAGGCACCAAAACGATAAATAATATGGAACTCACTCTATATGGGAATCCAAAACAAAATTACTGAAAACGAGTTTTCCCAGTGTTTTATGTAGAGAAAAATCTAAAACAGGTGCAAATCAACCAATATCAAAAAATAGAAAAACATTACAAAAAAGGTATATTTTAAGTGTTTTTGAGCTTGTTACCTATAAAAAAGCGAAAATTGATGCAAAGCACTCTATAATGGGAAAGAAAAGGACATTGCAAGAAAAGTGTATAATGAGTGTTTTATAGTTCAAAAGAACCACAAGGCAAAAAATGCAAAAACTCGTGTATATGAAGAAATTTTCTAGATACCAAAATGCTGAAACACATGAACAACACTCTTAATTAAGGAACCGAAAAACCTTACTAAATGCGTGTATTTTTAATGCTTTTTACATTCTTAGTTACCAAAATCCCAAATTGCATGCGAAACCAGCTTTATGTGGCAAAGAAATGACATTACCAGAAAAATGTCTTTTGAGTGTTTTTGAGCGTGATAGCCAATAAAGCACTAAAAAGCAGGGCAATCACATTACATTGGAGTAAAACCGATTTTTACCAAGAACTTGCCTCTAAGTGTTTTTGAGTTCTTTATATACCAAAACACTAAAACGCATGCAAAACACTTTCTGGTGAAACAGAATAACATTAACAAAAAACATGTATTTTGAGTGTTTTTGATCATGTTACCAATAAAAACGCTTAAATACATGCAAAGAACCCTATTTTTAGGAAAGTAAAGGACATTACGAGAAACGTGTATTATGAGTGTTTTTAAGTTCATTAATTACCAAAAAAGCTGAAAGCCTTAATTAACACTCTTTATTGAGAAACAATAAATAAATAAAAAAAATACGATATTTTTTTTCTTTCTTATTCATCTTCACAGGTACCGAGATGCCAAAATTCGGGGAAAATTCAGGTAATTATGTGAAATAAGAACATTATCAAAAGAGTTAAATTTAGCTTTTTTTTTTTTACTGTTATGTACCAAACCCCTAAAGTGCATGCAAAGCCACCTATATGGGGAAATTAAACGTCTTTGCCATTAAACTGTCTTATGATATTTTTCCAGCATGTCAGGAACCAACACAATAAATAACTTGGAAGTCAATCTATATGGGAATCCAAAACAAAATTACTGAAAACGTGTCTTTTCGGTGTTTTACGTAGAAAAACGCTAAAACAGTTGCAAACCAACTAATATGAAGGAATACAATAACATTACCAAAAAGGTATATTTTCAGTGTTTTTGAAATTGTTACCTACAAAAAACGCGAAAATGGATGGAAAACACTCTATATTAGAAAGCAAAAGGACATTACGAGAAACTTGTATAATGAGTGTTTTATAGTTTCACAAGAACCACAAGGCAAAAAACGCAAAAACTCGTGTATATAGAGAAGTTTCTTACATTCCAAAATGCTGAAACTCTAGAATAACACTTTTAATTGATAAACAGAACTATCTTACCAAATGTGATTATTTTGAGTGTTTTTCACATTCTTAGTTACGAGAATCCCAAATTACATGCGAAACTAGCTTTATGTGGGAAAAAAATGACATTACCAGAAAAGTGTCTTTTGAATGTTTTTGAGCGTGATAATGCAAGAAAGCACTAAAAAGCAGAAGAATCACATTACATGGGAATAAAACCAACTTTTACCAAGAACTTGTGTTTAGGTGTTTTTTTAACTCTTTACATACCAAAACGCTAAAACGCATGCAAAACACCCTTTATGGAGAAACAAAATAACATTAACAAAAACATGAATATTGAGTGTTTTTGATCATGTTACCTGTAAAAACGCTTAACTTCATATAAAGAACACTATATTTCTGAAACGAAAGGACATTACGAAAATTCTGTATTATGAGTGTTTTTAAGTTCCTTAAGTACCAAAAAGCTAAAACCCCCAAATAACACTCTTTATAGAGAAAAAAAAATTAGATTTTTTTTTTGTTATTCATCTTCATAAGTACCAAGATGCCAAAATTCTGGCAAAATTCAGGGAAATTAGAAAAAAAAACCTTATAAAAAAATAATTTTAACTTTTTTCGGAGTTATATACCAAACCCTAAAGTGCATGCAAAGCCACCTATATAGGGAAATTACACGACTTTACCAGAACCCTGTCTTTTAACTGTTTTTTTTTTTTTTTAGCAATTTCAACAATATTACCGAAAACGTGTCTTTTCAGAGATTTATGAAGAAAAACGCTAAAAAACGGATGGAAACCAACCAATATAAAGAAACAGAATAACATTACCAAAAATATTTTGAATATTTTTGAGCTTGTTACCTAAAAATAATGCAAAAATGGATGAAAAACAAAAGGACATTACAAGAAACGGGTATAATGAGTGTTTTATAGTTTCACAAAAACCACAAGGCAAAAAACGCAAAAACTCGTGTATAGAGAGAAGTTTCTTACATACAAAAATGCTGAAATGCATGAATAACACATTTAATTGAAAAACAGAACTACCTTACCAAATGTGTGTATTTTGAGTGTTTTTCACATTCATAATTACGAAATACCAAATTACATGCGAAACTATCCTTGTGTGGGAAAAAAAATGACTTTATCAGAAAAGTGTCTTTTAAGTGTTTTTGAGCCTGATATGAATCAAAGCACTAAAAAGCAGAATAATCACATTATATGGGAATAAAACAAACTTTTACGAAGAAATTGCTTTGAAGTGTTTTTAACTCCTTACATACCAAAACGCTAAAACGCATGCAAAATACACTTTATGGATAAGCAGAATAACATTACCAAAAACATGTATTTTGAATGTTTTTGATCATGTTATCTATAAAAACGCTTAAACACATGCAAAGAACCTTATGTTTGGGAAACGAAAGGACATTACGAGAAACGTGTATTATGAGTGTTTTTAAGTTCCTTAAGTACCAGAAAGCTAAAACCCACAAAAAACACTCTTTATAGAGAAAAAAAAAATAAATAAATAAATAATCATAAAATAATTTTTTTTTTTTGTTTTTTGTTATTCATCTTCATTGGAACTGAGATGCCAAAATTCTGGCAAAATTCTTTGGGAATCGAAAACAAAATTACTGAAAACGTGTGTTTTCGGTGTTTTACATAGAAAAGCGCTAAAACGGATGCAAACCAACCAATATGAAGAAATAGAAAAATATTACCAAAAAGGAATATTTTGAGTGTTTTTGAGCTTGTTACCTACAAAAAAAAAAAAAAAAAAACGCGAAAATGGATGCAAAGAACTCCATATTGGGAAACAAAAAGTCATTACGAGAAACGTGTATAATGAGTGTCTTATTATTTTCGGGCAAAAGAACTTGTTGTTCAAAAGTACCACAAGGCAAAAAACGGAAAAACTCGTGTATATAAAGAAATTTCTTAGACACCAAAATGCTGAAACTCATGAATAACAATCATAATTGAGAAACAGAACAACCTTATCAAATCCGTGTATTTTGAGTGTTTTTTTTTTCACATTCTTAGTTAGCAAAATCCCAAATAGCATGCGAAACTAGCTTTATATGTGAATAAAATGACATTTCCAGAAGTGTCTTTTGAGTTTTGTTGAGCGTGTTAGGCAATAAAGCACAAAAAAAAAAAAACAGGGCAATCGCATTACTTGGGAATAAAACCAACTTTTACCAATAACTTGCCTTCAAGTGTTTTTGACCTCCTTACATACCAAAACGCTAAAACACATGCAAACCGCTCCTTTATGGACAAGCAGAATAGCATTACCAACAACATGTGTTTTAAGTGTTTTTGATCATGTTACCTATAAAAACGGTTAAATACATGCAAAGAACCCTATGTTTGGGAAACGAAAGGACATAACGATAAACGAGTATTATGTGTTTTTAAGGTCCTTAAGTACCAAAACGTTAAAACCCACAAATAACACTCTTTATAGAAAAAAAAAAAAAATAAATAAATAAATAAAAATGTAGCAGTTTTTTTTTTATTGATGTTCATAGCTGCCAAGATGCCAAAATTCTGCTAAAATTCGGGGAAATTATGAGGAAAAAATAACATTACCGAAAAAGTTAATTTTATCTTTTTTTTCGTAGTTATGTACTAAACTCTAAAGTGTATGGAAATCCATCTATATGGGGAAATTTAACGACTTTACAAGAAACCTGTCTTTTCAGTGTTTTCCCGCATGTTACGCACCAAAACGATAAATAATATGAAAGTCACTCTATATGGAAATCCAAAACAATATTACTGAAAACGTGTCTTTTCAAAGTTTTACGTAGAAAAACGCTAAAACGGACGCAAACAAACCAATTTGAAGAAATAGATTAACATTACCAAAAATGTATATTTTGAGTGTCTTTGAACCTTTTACATCAAAAAAAAAAAAAAATGCGAAAATGGATGCAAAGCACTCAATATTAGAAAAAAAAGGACTTAACGAGAAACGTTTATAATGAGTGTTTCATAGTTTCACAAGAATCACAAGGTAAAAAAACGCAAAAACTCGTGTATATGGAGAAGTTTCTAAGATACCAAAATACTGAAACTCATTAATAACACTCTTAATTAAGAAACAGAACAACCTTACTAAATCCGTGTATTTTGAGTGTTTTTTACATTCTTAGTTACCAAAACCCAAAATTCCATGCGAAAGTAGCTTTATGTGGGAAAAAAAAAATTACATTACCAGAAAAGTGTCTTTTGAGGGTTTTTCAGCGTGTTAGGCAATAAAGCACTAAAAACCACGGCAATCACATTACATTGGAATAAAACGAATTTTTACCAAGAACTTGCCTTTAAGTGTTTTTCAGCTCTTTATATACCAAAACACTAAAACTCATGCAAAATACACTTCATGGTGAAACAGAATAACATTACCAAAAACATATATTTTCAGTGTTTTTGATCGTGTTACCAATAAAAACGCTTAAATACATGCAAAGAACCATATTTTTAGGAAATGAAAGGACATTACGAGAAACGTGTATTATGAGTGTTTTTAAGTTCATTAAGTACGAAAAAGCCAAAAGCCAAAAATAACACTCTTTATTGAGAAAAAAAAATAAAAAATTAAATAAATCAAAACTACGATATTTTTTTTTTTCATTCTTATTCATCTTTACAGGTAATGAGATGCCAAAATTCGAGCAAAGTTCAGGAAATTATGTGAAATAAGAACATTATCAAAAAAGTTTAATTTATTATTTTTTTCGGACTTTTATGTACCAAACCCCTAAATTGCATGCAAAGCCACCTATATAGGGAAATTAAATGTCTTTGCCAGAAAACTGTCTTATGAGTGTTTTTTTCAGCATGTTAGGAAGCAGCACGATAAAACCCATGGAAGTCAATCTATATGGGAATCCAAAACAAAATTACTAAAAACGTGTCTTTTCGGTGTTTTACGTAGAAAAACGCTAAAACGGATGCTAACCATATGAAGAAATAGAATAACATTACCAAAAAGGTTTATTTTGAGTATTTTTGAAATTGTTACCTACAAAAAACGCGAAAATGGATGGAAAGCACTCTATTATTGGGAAGCAAAAGGACATTACAAGAAACGTGTATAATGAGTGTTTTATAGTTTCACAAGAACCACAAGGCAAAAAACGCAAAAACTCATGTATATAGAGAAAATTCTTACTTTCCAAAATGCTGAAACTCATGAATAACACTTTTAATTGAGAAACAGAACTATCTTACCAAATTTGAGTATTTTGAGTGTTTTTCACATGGGGGAAAAAATGGACATTCCCAGAAAAATGTCTTCCGATTTTTTTTAAACGTGATATGCAACAAAGCACTAAAAAGCAGAATAATCACATTACATATGAATAAAATCAACTTTTACCAAGAATTTGTCTTCAAGTGTTTTGAGCTACTTACATACCAGATCGCTAAAACGCATGCAAAACATTTTATAAACAGAATAACATTACCAAAAACATGTATTTTGTGTGTTTTTGATAATTTTATCTATAAAAACGCTTAAATACATGTAAAGAACTTCATGTGTGGGAAAAGAAAGGACATTACGAGAAATGTGTATTATGAGTGTTTTTAAGTTCCTTAAGTAGCAAAAAGCTAAAACCCACAAATAACACTCTTTATAGAGAAAAATAAATAAATAGAATACATATTTTTTTGTTATTCATCTTCATAGGTACTGAGATGCCAAAATTCTGGCAAAATTCTTTGGGAATCGAAAACAAAATTACTGAAAACGTGTCTTTTCGGTGTTTTACGTAGAAAATCGATAAAACGGATGAAAACCAACCAATATGATGAAATAGAATAACATTAACAAAAAGGTATATTTTGAGTGTTTTTGAGCTTGTTACAAAAAACGCGAAAATGGATGCAAAGCACTCCCTATTGGGAAACAAAAAGGGCATTACGAGAAAAGTGTATAATGAGTGTCTTATTATTTTCGGGCAAAAGAACTTGTGGTTCACAAGAACCACAAGGCAAAAAACTAAAAAATTCGTGTATATAAAGAACTTTCTTAGATACCAAAATGCTGAAACTCATGAATAACAGTCTTAATTGAGAAACAGAAGAACCTTACCAAATGCGTGTATTTTTGGTGTTTTTTTACATTCTTAGTTAGCAAAACCCCAAATAGCATGCGAAATTAGCATTATGTGGGAAAAAAATTACATTACCAGAAGTGTCTTTTGAGTGTTTTTGAGCGTGTTAAGCAATAAAGTACTAAAAAGCAGGGTAAACATATTACATGGGAATAAAACCAACTTTTACCAAGAAATTGCCTTGAAGTGTCTTGAGCTCCTTACATACCAAATCGCTAAAACGCATGCAAAACACTCCTTTATGGAGAAGCAGAATAACATAACCAAAAACAAGTGTCTTGAGTGTTTTTTATCATGTTACCTATAAAAACGCTTCAATACATGCAAAGATCCTTATATTTGAAAAACGAAAGGGCATTACGAGAAATGTGTATTATGAATGTTTTTATGTTCCTTAAGTACCAATACGTTAAAACCTAGAAATAACACTCTTTATAGAGAAAAAAAAAATAAATAAAATAAAAAAAAATAGCATTCTTTTTTTTTGTTATTGATGTTCAAAGGTACCAAATTGCCAAAATTCTGCCAAAATTCAGGGAAATTATGTGGAAAAAAGAGCATTATGAAAAAAGTTATGTACCAAACCCTAAAGTGTATCCAAAGCTACCTATATGGGGAAATTTAACGAGTTTACAAGAAACCTGTCTTTTGAGTGTTTTTTTTTCCGCATGTTAGGCATCATAACGATAAATAATATGAAAGTCACTCAATATGGAAATCCAAAACAAAATTACTGAAAACGTGTCTTTTGAAATATTTGCGTAGAAAAAAACACTAAAACGGATGCAAACCAACCAATATGAATAAATAGAATAACATTACCAACAAGGTATATTTTGAGTGATTTTGAGCTTGTTACATAAAAAAAAAAAAAGAGAAAATGGATGTAAAGCTCTCTATATTAGGAAAAAAAGGACATAAGGAGAAACGTGTATAATGAGTGTTTTATAGTTTCACTAGAATCACAAGGCAAAAAACGAAAAAAATAGTTTGTATGGTTTCTAAGATACCAAATATCTAATATTTGATTTATTTAATCAAATAAAAACAGTGAGTAGGTTTCTAAGATACCAAAATGCTGAAACTCATGAATAACATTCTTAATTAAGAAACAGAACAACCTTACTAAATGCGTGTAATTTGAGTGTTTTTTTTACTTTCTTAGTTACCAAAATCTCAAATTCCATGCGAAACTAGCTATATGTGGGAAAAAAATGACATTACCAGAAAAGTGTCTGAGTGTTTTTGAGCGTGTTAGGCAATAAAGCACTAAAAAGCAGGTGAATCACATTACATGCGAATAAAACCTACTTTTACCAAAAATTTTCCTTTAAATTTTTTTGACACGCATTTAGTAAGGTTGTTCTGTTTCTCAATTAAAAGTGTTATTCATGAGTTTCAGCATTTTGGTATCTAGGAAACTTCTCCATATACAAGAGTTTTTGCGTTTTTTGCCTTGTGGTTTTTTTTGAATTATAAAACATTCACAATACACTTTTCTCGCAATGTCCCTTTGTTTCTCAATATAGAGTCCTTTACATAAATTTTCACGTTTTTTTTTTTTTTTGTATGTAACAAGCTCAAAAACACTCAAAATGTTTTTCTGCTTCTTGATATTGGTTGGTTTGCATCAGTTTAACGTTTTTCCACGTAAAACACTGAGAAGACACGTTTTCAGTAATTTTGTTTTGGATTCCCATATAGAGTGAGTTCCTTATTATTTGTCGTTTTGGTGCCTAACATGCTGAAAAACACTCAAAAGACAGATTTCTGGTAAGGTCTTTAATTTACTCATATGGGAGGCTTAGCATATCTTTTCAGAGTTTTTGAGCATGTTAGGCAATAAAGCACTAAAAGGCAGGGCAATCACATTACATGGGAATAAAACCAAATTATACCAAGAACTTGCCTTTATGTGTTTTTGACATCCTTACATACCAAAACGCTAAAATGCATGCAAAACACATTTTATGGAGAAACAGAATAACATTACCAAATACATGTATTTTGAGTGTTTTTGATCATGTTATCTATAAAAACGCTTAAATACTCGTACATGCATAGAACCTTATGTTTGGAAAACGAAAGGACATTACGAGAAACGTGTATTTTGAGTGTTTTTTTTTCAAGTTCCTTCAATACCAAAAAGCTAAGACACACAAATAACACTCTTTATTAAAAAAATAAAATAAAATAAATAAATAAAAAAAAGAAATTTTTTTTTGTTATTCATCTTCATAGGTACCGAGATGCCAAAATTCTGCCAGAATTCAGGGAATTTATGTGGAAAAAAAAACATTATCAAAAAAGTTAATTATAGTTTTTTTTTTCGAATTGTTATATACCCTAAAGTGCATACAAAGGGAAGTTAAATGACTTTACTAGAAACCTGTATTTTCAGTATTTTTCAGCGTGTTAGGCACCAAAACGATAAATAATATGGAAGTCAGTCAATATGTGAATCCAAAACAAAATTACTGAAAACATGTCTTTTCAGTGTTTTACGTAGAAAAACGCTACAGCGGATGCAAACCAACCTATATGAAGAAATAGAATAACATTACCAAAAAGATATATTTTGAGTGTTTTTGAGCTTGTTACCTACAAAAAAATGCAAAAATGGATGTAAAGCACTCTATATTAGGAAACAAAAGGACATTACGAGAAACGTGTATAATGAATGTTTTATAGTTTAAAAAAAAACACAAGGCAATAAACGGAAAAAACTCTGGTATATAGAAAAGTTTCTTACATACCAAAATGATGAAATGCATTAATAACACTTTTAATCGATAAACAGAACTACCTTACCAAATTGTGTGTTTTGCGTGTTTTTCACATTCTTAGTTACGAAAATGCCCAATTACATGCGAAACTAGCTTCATGTGGGAAAAAAAATGGCATTACCAGAAAAGTGTCTTTTGAGTGTTTTTCAGCGTGATATACAACAAAGCACTAAAAAGCAGAACAATCACATAACATGAGAATAAAACCAACTTCTACGAAGAACTTGCCTTTAAGTGTTTTTTAACTCCTTACATACCAAAACGCTAAAACGCATGCAAAACACCCTTTATGGAGAAACAAAATAACATTACCAAAAACATGTATTTTGGGTGTTTTTGATCATATCACCTTTAAAAACGCTTAAATACATGTAAAGAACCCTATGTTTGTATAATAAAAGAACATTACGAAAATCGTGTATTATGAGTGCTTTTAAGTTTCTTAAGTACCAAAAAGCTAAAACCCACAAATAACATTATTTATAGAGAAAAAACAAAATTTTATTTATTCATCTTCATTAGTACCGAGATGCCAAAATTCTGGAAAAATTCAGGGATATTTTGTAAAAAAAAATCATTACAAAAAAATAATTTGAGTTTTTTTGTTATGTTATGTACCATTGTTATTGTTATGTACCAAACCCTGAAGTGCATGCAAAGCCACCTTTATTTGGGAAATTACACGACTTTACCAGAAACCTGTCTTTTGAGTGTTTTTTTTTTTTTTTTAGCAATTTCAACAATATTACTGAAAACGTGTCTTTTCAGTGATTTACATAGAAAAACACTAAGATGGATGTAAACCTTGTTACCTACAAAAAATGCGAAAATGGATGGAAAGCACTTTATATTGGGAAAGAAAAGGACATTACGAGAAACGTGTATAATGAGTGTTTTATAGTTTCAATAAAACCACAAGGCAAAAAAAAAAAAAAACTCGTGTACATAAAGAAGTTTCTTACATACCAAAATGCTGAAACTCATGAATAACTCTTTTAATTGAGAAACAGAACAACCTTACTAAATGCATGTATTATGAGTGTTTTTCAAATTCTTAGTTACCAAAACCCCAAATTCCATGCAAAACTATCTTTATGTGGGAAAAAAAATGATATTACCAGAAAAGTGTCTTATGAGTGTTTTTGAGCGTGTTAGGCAATAAAGCACTAAAAAGCAGGGGATTATAATTACATGGGAATAAAAACAACTTTTACCAAAAACATGACTAAGTGTTTTTGAGCTCATTACATACAAAAACGCTAAAACGCATGCAAAACACGTTTTATGGAGAAAAAGAATATAATTACCAAAAACATATATTTTGAGTGTTTTTGATTATGTTATCTATAAAAATGCTTAAATACATGCAAAGAACCTTATGTTTGGGAAGCGCAAGGACATTACGAGAAATGTGTATTATAAGTGTTTTTAATTTTTTTAAGTACCAAAAAGGTAAAACCCACAAATAACACTCCTTATTTAGAAAAAAAAAAAAAAAAATCAATAAAAAACAAAAAAATAGGATTTTTTTTTTTTTTTTTGTTATTCATCTTCATAGATACCGAGATGCCAAAATTCTGGGAAAATTCAGGTTTATTATATGATAAAAGAAAATTTTCAAAAAAGTTAATTTTAGCTTTTTTTTCGGACTGTTATGTACCAAACCCTAAAGTGCATGCAAAGCCTCCTATATGAGGAAATTAAACGACGTTACCAGAATTCGGGTAAGTAAATACCAGTAAAAAAAAGTAATTTTTTTTTTTTGTTATTCATCTTCATAGGTACCGAAATGCCAAAATTCGGGCAAAATTCACAAAATTATGGGAAATAAAAACATCATCAAAAAAGTTACTTTTAGCTTTTTTTTTTTTTCGGACTGTTATGTACCAAACCCTAGAGTGCAGGCAAACCCACCTATATGGGGAAATTAAACGTCTTGGCCAGAAAACTGTCTTTTGAGTGTTTCTCAACATATTAGGCACCAAAAAGATAAATAACATGGAAGTCAATCTATTTGGTAATCCAAAACAAAATTACTGAAAGCGTGTCTTTTCGGTGTTTTACGTAGAAAAACGCTAAAACGGATGCAAACCAATGAATGTGAAGAAAGAAAATATTATTACCAAGAAGGTATATTTTGAGTGTTTTGAGCCTGTTACATACCAAAACGGTAAGACGCATGCAAAACACCTTTTATGGAGAAACAGAATAACATTACCAAAAACATGTATTTTGAGTGCTTTTAAACATGTTTTCTATGAAAACGCTTAAATACATGCAAAGATCCTTATGTTTGGGAAACGAAAAAACATTACGAGAAACGTGAATTATGAGTGTTTTTAAGTTCCTTAAGTACCAAAAAGCTAAATCCCAGAAATAACACTCTTTATTGAGAAAAATAAATAAATAAAAATAAATAAATAAAAGGATTTTTTTTTTTTTGTTATTCATATTAATAGGTACCAAGATACCAAAATTCTGGGAAAATTCAGGGCATTTATATGATAAAAGAATATTATCAAAAAAGTTAATTTCAGCTTTTTTTTCGGACTGTTATGTACCAAACCCTAAGTTGCATGCAAAGCCTCCTATATGAGGAAATTAAACGACCTTATCAGAAATCTGTCTTTTGAGTGTTGTTCAGCATGTTAGGCACCAAAACGATAAATAATAAGGAACTCACTCTATATAGGAATTTAAAACAAAATTACTGAAAACGTGTTTTCTCAGTGTTTTACGTACAAAAACGCTAAAAGGGATGCAAACCAACCAATATAAAGAAATAGAAAAACATTACGAAAAAGATATATTTTTAGTGCTTTTGAGCTTGTTGTTACCTATTAAAAACGCAAAAATTGATGCAAAGCACTCTATAATGGGAAAGAAAAGGACATTGCAAGAAAAGTGTATAATGAGTGTTTTAAAGTTCAAAAGAACCACAAGACAAAAAATGCAAAAACTAGTGTATATGAAGAAGTTTCCTAGATACCAAAATGCTGAAACTCATGAACAACAATTTTAATTGAGAAACAGAACATCCTTACTAAATGCTTGTGTTTTAAGTGCTTTTAACATTATTAGTTACCAAAACCCCAAATTGTATGCGAAACCAGCTTTATGTGGGAAAAAAAAGACATTACCAGAAAAATGTCTTTTGAATGTTTTTGAGCGTGATAGGCAATAAAGAACTAAAAAGCAAGGCAATCACATTATATTGGAATAAAACCAATTTTTACCAAGAACTTGCCTTTAAGTGTTTTTGAGCTCCTTATATACCAAAACACTAAAACGCATTCAAAATACACTTTATGGTGAAACAGAACTTCTTACACACCAAAACGCTAAAACGCATACAAAACACCCTTTATGGAGAAACAAAATAACATTACCAAAAACATGAATTTTGAGTGTTTTTGATCATGTTAAAACACTTAAATACATGCAAAGAACCCTATGTTTGTGAAACGAAAGGGCATTATGAAAATTGTGTATTATGAATGTTTTTAAGTTCCTTAAGTACCAAAAAGCTAAAACCCACAAATAACACTCCTTATAGAGAGAGAGAAAAAAAAAAAGAATATTTCGATAAAAAAAATAGAATTTTTTTTTTTTGTTATTCATATTCATAGGTACCGAGATGCCAAAACTCTGGCAAAATTCATGGAAATTAGATGAAAAAAAACATTATATAAAAAAATAATAATTTTAGCTTTTTTCCGGAATTATGTACCAAACCCTAAAGTGCATGGAGAGCCACCTATATGGGGAAATTACACGACTTAACCAGAAACCTGTCTTTTGAGTGTTTTCATCAATTTCAACAATATTACAAAAAACGTGTCTTTTCAGAGATTTACTGAGAAAAACGCTAAAACGGATGTAAACCAACCAATATCAAGAAATACAATAACATTACCAAAAAGAAATATTTTGAGTGTTTTTGAGCGTGTTACCTACAAAAAATGCGTAAATGGATGGAAAGCACTCTATATTGGGAAACAAAAGGACATTACGAGAAACGTGTATATGAGTGTTTTATAGTTTAACAAGAACCACAAGGCAAAAAACGCAAAAAACTTGTGTATAGAGAGAAGTTTTTTACATACCAAAATGCTGAAATGCATGAATAATACTTTTAATTGAGAAACAGAAATACCTTATCAAATATGTGTATTTTGACTGTTTTTCACATTTTTAGTTACGAAAATCACAAATTACATGCGAACCTAGCTTTATGTAGAAAAAAAAAAGATATTATCAGAAAAGTGTCTTTTGAGTGTTTTTTTTTTTTTTTGCGTGATATGCAACAAAGCACTAAAAAGCAAAATAATCACATTATATGGGAATAAAACCAACTTTTAAGAAGAACTTGCCTTTAAGTGTTTTTAACTCCTTATATACGAAAACGATAAATCGCATACAAGAATCAGAATAGCATTACCAAAGACATGTATTTTGAGTGTTTTTGATCATGTTATCTATAAAAACGCTTAAATACATACAATGAACATCATGTTTGGGAAACAAAAGGACATTACGAGAAACGTGTATTATGAGTGTTTTATAAGTTCCTTTTGTACCAAAAAGCTAAAACCCACAAATAACACTGTTTATAGAGAAAAAAAAAATAGATTTATTTATTTTTTTTTTTGTTATTCATCTTCATAAGTACCGAGATGCCAAAATTCTGGTAAAATTCTTTGGGAATCCAAAACAAAATTACTGAAAACGTGTCTTTTCGGTGTTTTACGTAGAAAAACGCTAAAACGGATGCAAACCAACCAATATGAAGAAATAGAATAACATTACGAAAAAGCTATATTTTGAGTGTTTTTGAGCTTGTTACCTATAAAAACGCAAAAATGGATGCAAAGCACTCCCTATTGGGAAACAAAAGGACATTACGAGAAATGTGTATAATGAGTGTCTTATTATTTTCGGGCAAAAGAACTTGTGGTTCACAAAAACCACAAGGCAAAAAACGCAAAAACTCGTGTATATAAAGAAGTTTGTTAGATACCAAAATGCTAAAACTCATGAATAACACTCTTAATTGAGAAACAGAAGAACCTTACCAAATGCGTGTATTTTGAGTGTTTTTCACATTCTAAGCAAAATAGCATTCTAACCCAAATAGCATGCGAAACTAGCTTTATGTGGGAAAAAAAAATAACATCACCAAAACTGTCTTTTGAGCGTGTTTGGCAATAAAGCACTAAAAAGCAGGGCAATCACATTACATAGGAATAAAAACAACTTTTATCAAGACTTGCCTTGAAGTGTTTTTGAGCTCCTTACATATCAAAATGGTAAAACGCATGCAAAACACTCCTTTATGGAAAAGCAGAATAACATTACCAAAACACGTGTTTTGAGTGTTTTTTATCATGTTACCTATAAAACTCTTAAATACATGCAAAGATCCCTATATTTGTGAAAGAAAAGGACATTACGAGAAATGTGTATTATGAATATTTTTAAGTTCTTTAAGTACCAGAAGAGTAATAACACGCTTTGTAGAGAAAAAAAAAAAAGAAATAAAAATAAATTGAACAATAGCATTTTTTTTTCTTTTGTTATTGATGTCCATAGGTTCCAAGATGCCAAAATTCTGCAAAATTCAGGGAAAATATGTGGAAAAATGATATGAAAGTCACTCTAAATGGAAATCCAAAACAAAATTGCTAAAAAAAGGAGTATTTTGAAAGACTTACGTAGAAAAACGCGAAAACTATATTAGGATAAAACTATATTAGGAAAAAAGGGACATAACGAAAAACGTGTAAAATGAGTGTTTTATAGTTTCACAAGAATCACAAGGCAAAAAACGCAAAAACTCATGTTTATGGAGAAGTTTCTAATATACCAAAATGCTGAAACTCATGAATAACACTCTTAATTAAGAAACAGAACAACCTTATTAAATGCGTGTAATTTAATTTTTTTTTTTTTTTTACATTCTTAGTTAACAAAAGCCCAAATTCCATGTGAAACTAGCTTTATGTGGGAAAAAAAAAACATTACCAGAAAAGTGTCTCTGAGTGTTTTTCATCGTGTTAGGCAATACAGCACTAAAAAGCAGGGCAATCACATTACATGTGAAAAAAAAAGGTTTCACCAAAAACTTGCCTTTAAGTGTTTTTGACACGCATTTAGTAAGGTTGTTCTGTTACTCAATTAAGAGTGTTATTTATGAGTTTCAGCGTTTTGGTATCTAGGAAACTTCTCCATATAAACGAGTTTTTGCGTTTTTTGCCTTGTGGTTCTTTTGAACTATAAAAACATTCATTATACACTTTTCTCGCAATGTCCTTTTCTTTCACAATATATAGTACTTTGTATCAAGTTTCACGTTTTTTTTTTTTGTAGGTAACAAGCTCAAAAAAACTCAAAATATACATTTTTGGTAATGTTTTTCTACTTTTTGATATTAGTTGGTTTGCATCCGTTTTTGCGTTTTTCTACGTAAAACACTGAGAAGACAAGTTTTCAGTAATTTTGTTTTTAATTCCCATATAGAGTGAGTTCCTTATTATTCATTGTTTTGGTGCCTAACATACTGAAAAACACTCAAAAGACAGATTTCTGGTAAGCTCGTTTAATTTCCTTCTATGGGAGGCTTTGCATGTCTTTTGAGTGTTTTTGAGCATGTTAGGCAATAACGCACTAAAAAGCAGAGAAATCACATTACATGGGAATAAAACCAAATTTTACCAAGAACTTGCCTTTAAGTGTTTTTGACTTCCTTACATATCAAAACGCTAAAACGCATGCAAAACACATTTTGCATTACCAAAAACATTTGTTTTGAGTGGTTTTAACCATGTTATCTATAAAAACGCTTAAATACATGGAAAGAACGTTATGTTTGGGAAACAAAAGGAAATTACGAAAAACGTTTACGAGTATTATGAGTGTTTTTAAGATCCTTCAGTATCAAAAAGCTAAAACCCACAAATAACACTGTTTATTTAGAAAAAAATAAATAAATAAATAAAAAATAAAAAATAGGAATTTTTTTTTCATCTTCATAGGTACCGACATTCCAAAACTCTGCCAAAATTCAGGGAATTTCTGTGGAAAAAAGAACTTAATAAAAAAAGTTAATTTTAGCTTTTTTTTGGACTGTTATGTACCAAAACCTTAAGTGCATACAAAGCCTCCAATATGACGAAATTAAACGACCTTACCAGAAATCTGTCTTTTGAGTGTTTTTCATCATGTTAGGCACCAAAATGATAAATAATAAGGAACTCACTCTATATGGGGATCCAAAACAAAATTACTTAAAACGTGTCTTCTCAGTGTTTTACGTAGAAAAAACGCTAAAACGGATGCAAACCAACCAATATCAAGAAATAGAAAAATATTACCAAAAAGGTATATTTTGAGTGTTTTTGAGCTTGTTACCTACAAAAAACGCGAAAATTCATGCAAAGCACTCTATAGTAAGAAAAAAAAAGAACATTGTAAGAAAAGTGGATAATGAGTGTTTTATAGTTCAAAAGAACCAAAAGGCAAAAAACCCAAAAACTCTTGTATATGGAGAAATTTCCTAGATACCAAAATGCTGAAACTCATGAATAACACTATTAATTAAGAAACAGAACAACCTTACTAAATTGCGTGTATTTTGAGTGCTTTTCATTTTCTTAATTACCAAAACCCCAAATTGCATGAAAAACCAGCTTTATGTGAGAAAAAATGACATTACGAAAAGTAATGTCTCTTCATTGTTTTTGAGCGTGATAGGCAATAAAGCACTAAAAAGCAGGGCAATCACATTGCATAGGATTAAAACCAATTTTTACCAAGAACTTGCCTTTAAGTGTTTTTGAGCTCCTTACCTACCAAAACGCTAAAACGCATGCAAAACACTTCTTTATGGAGAAGCAGAATAACATTACCAACAACATGTGTTTTAAGTGTTTTTGATCTTGTTACCTATAAAAACGCTTAAATACATGCAAAGAACCCTATGTTTATGAAACGAAAGGACATAAAGAGAAACGTGTATTATGTGTTTTTAATTTCCTTAAGTAGCAAAACGTTAAAACCCAAAAAATAACACTCTTTATAGAGAGAAAAAAAAACATAAATAAATATAAAAATAGCAATTTTTTTTTGTTATTGATGTTCATAGTTACCAAGATGCCAAAATTCTGCCAAAATTCAGAGAAATTATGTGGATAAAAGAACATTATCGAAAAAGTTAATTTTAGTATTTTTTTCTGAGTTTTGTACCAAACCCTAAACTGTATGCAAAACCATCTATATGGGAAATTAAGCGACTTTACAAGAAACCTGCCTTTTGAGTGTTTTTCCGCATGTTAGGCACCAAAATGATAAATAATATGAGTCATTCTATATGGAAATCCAAAAAAAAATTACTGAAAACGTGTCTTTTCAAAGTTTAACGTAGAAAAACGCTAAAACGGATGCAAACAAACCAATATGAAGAAATAGGATAACATTACCAAAAAGGTATATTTTAAGTGGTTTTGTGCTTGTTACATAAAAAAAACGCGAAAATAGATGCAAAGCACTCTATATTAGGGAAAAAAAAAGAAAGGACTTAACGAGAAATGTGTATAATGAGTGTTTCATAGTTTCACAAGAATCACAAGGCAAAGAACGCAAAAACTCGTGTGTATGGAAAAGTTTCTAAGATACCAAAATGCTGAAACTCATAAATAACACTCTTAATTAAGAAACAGAACAACCTTACTAAATGTGTGTATTTTGAGTGTTTTTCACATTCTTAGTTACCAAAACCCCAAATTCCATGGGAAACTAGCTTTGTGTGAAAAAAAAAGACATTACCAGAAGTGTCTTTTGAGTGTTTTTGAGCGTGTTAGGCAATAAAGCAATAAAAAGCAGGGCAATCACATTACATGGGAATATAACCAACTTTTACAAAGAACTTGCCTTGAAGTGCTTTTGACCTCCTTACATACCAAAACGCTAAAACGCATGTAAAACACTCCTTCATATAGAAGCATAACAACATTACCAAAAACATGTGTTTTAAGTGTTTTTGATCATGCTATCTATAAAAACGCTTAAATTCATGCAAAGAACCTTATATTTGGAAAACGAAAGGACATAACGAGAAACGTGTATTATGTGTTTTTTTTTTAAGTTCCTTAAGTACCAAAACGTTAAAACCCACAAATCTCTCTTTACAGAGAAAAAACAAATAAAAAATCAATAAAAAAATAGCAATTTTATTTCTTTATTATTCAAGTTCATAGCTACCAAGATGAAAAAATTCTGCCAAAATTCAAAGAAATTATGTGGAAAAAAAGAACATTATCGAAAAAAGTTAATTTTAGCTTTTTTTCGGAGTTATGTACCAATCCCTAAAGGGTATGGAAAGGCATCTCTATTGGGAAATTAAACGACTTTACAAGAAACCTGTCTTTTGAGTGTTTTTCCGAATGTTAGGCACCAAAACGATAAATAATATGAAAGTCACTCTATAGGGAAATCCAAAACAAAATTACTGAAAACGAGTCTTTTCATAGTTTTATGTAGAAAAACGCTAAAACGGATGCAAACCAACCAATATGAAGAAATAGAATAACATTACTAAAAAGTTATATTTTGAGTGTTTTTGAGCTTGTTACATAAAAAAAAAACGCGAAAATGGATGCAAAGCACTCTATATTAGGAAAAAAAGGACATAACGAGAAACGTGTATAATGTGTGTTTCATAGTATCACAAGAATCACAAGGCAAAAAACGCAAAACCTCGTGTGTATGGAAAAGTTTCTAAGATACCAAAATGGTGAAACTCATGAATAACACTCTTAATTAGGAAACAGAACAACCTTACTAAATGTGTGTATTATGAGTGTTTTTCACATTTTTAGTTACCAAAACCCCAAATTCCATGCGAAAGTAGCTTTATGTATGAAAAAAAATGACACCAGAAAAGTGTCTTTTGAGGGGTTTTGTGCGTGTTAGGCAATAAAGCACTAAAAAGCAGGGCAATCACATTACATGGGAATAAAACCAACTTTTACCAAGAACTTGCCTTTAAGTGTTTTTGAGCTCCTTACATAACGAAAAGCTAAAACGCATGCAAAACACCTTTTATGGAGAAAGAGGATAACATTACCAAAAACATGTATTTTGAGTGTTTTTGATCATGTTTTCTATAAAAAGGCTTATATACATGCAAAGAACCTTATCTTTGGGAAACGAAAGGACATTACGAGAAACGTGTATTATGATTGTTTTTAAGTTCCTTAAGTACCAAAAAGCTAAAGCCCACAAATAACACTCTTTTAGAAAAAAAATAAAAAAAATAAAAACAAAAAATTGTTTTTTTTTTTTTTGTTATTTATCTTCATAGGTACCGAGATGCCAAAATTCTGGGAAAATTCAGGGCAATTATATGATAAAAGAATATTATCAAAACCCTAAAACCAAACCCTAAAGTGCATGCAAAGCCTCCTATGTGAGGAAATTAAACGACCTTATCATAAATCTGTTTTTTTTTAGTGTTTTTCAGCATGTTAGGGACCAAAACGATAAATAATAAGGAACTCACTCTATATGGGAATCGAAAAGAAAATTACTGAAAACATGTCTTCTCAGTGTTTTACGTAGTAAAACGCTAAAACAGATGCAAATCAACCAATATCAAGAAATAGAAAAATATTACCAAAAAAGTATATTTTGAGTGTTTTTCAGCTTGTTACCTATTGAAAACGCGAAAATTGATGCAAAGCAGTCTATAATAGGAAACAAAAGGACATTGCAAAAAAAGTGTATAATGAGTGTTTTATAGTTGAAAAGAACCACAAGGCAAAAAATATGTAGATGAAGAAGTTTCCTAGACACCAAAATGCTGAAACTCATGAACAACACTCTTAATTGAGAAACAGAAAATCCTTACTAAATGCGTGTATTTTGAGTACTTTTCACATTCTTAGTTACGAAAACCCCAAATTGCTTGCGAAACCAGCTTTATGTGGGAAAAAAATGACATTACCAGAAAAGTGTCTTTGAGTGTTTTTGAGCGTGTTAGGCAATAAAGCACTAAAAAGCAGGGCAATCACATTAAATGGAAATAAAACCAACTTTTACCATGAAGTTGCCTTTAAGTGTTTTTGACACACATTTAGTAAGGTTGTCTTGTTTCTCAATTAAGAGTGTTATTCATGAGTTTCAGCATTTTTAATATTTAGGAAACTTCTCCATATACACGAGTTTTTGCGTTTTTTGCCTTGTGGTTCTTTTGAACTATAAAACATTCATTATACAATTTTCTCGCAATGTCCCTTTGTTTCCTAATATAGAGTGCTTTGTATCAATTTTTACGCAAAACAACTTGTGGTTCACAAGAACCACAAGACAAAAAACGCAAAAACTCGTGGATATAAAGAAGTTTGTTAGATACCAATATGCTGAAACTCATGAATAACAATATCAACTGAGAAACAGAAAAACCTTACCAAAAGCGTGTATTTTAAGTGTTTTTCACATTCTTAGCTAAACCCAAAATAGCATGCGAAACTAACTTTATGTGGGAAAAAAATGACATTACCAGAAGTGTCTTTTGAGTGTTTTTGAGCGTGTTAGGCAATAAAGCACAAAAAACCAGGACAATCACATTACATGGGAATAAAACCAACTTTTACCAATAACTTGCCTTCAAGTGTTTTTGACCTCCTTACATAACAAAACACTAAAACGCATGCAAAACACTCCTTTATGTAGAAGGAGAATAAAATTACCAACAACATGTGTTTGAAGTGTTTTTGATCATGTTACCTATAAAAACGGTTAAATACATTTTTTTTTTTTTATGTAGGAAGGATACTGGCCAAGGGCAACAAAAATCTAATAAAAAAAAATGCCCACTGAAATGCCAGTCCCATAAAAGGGTCAAAGCAGTGGTCAAAAATTGGTTGATAAGTGTCTTGAAACCTCCCTCTTGAAAGAGTTCAAGTCATAGGAAGGTGGAAATACAGAAGCAGGCACGGAGTTCCAGAGTTTACCAGAGAAAGGGATGAATGATTGAGAATACTGGTTAACTGTTGCGTTAGAGAGGTGGACAGAATAGGGGTGAGAGAAAGAAGAAAGTCTTGTGCAGCGAGGCCGCGGAAGGAGGGGAGGCATGCAGTTAGCAAGATCAGAAGAGCAGTTCGCATGAAAATAGCGGTAGAAGACAGCTAGATATGCAACATTGCGGCGGTGAGAGAGGGGCTGAAGACAGTCAGTTAGAGGAGAGGAGTTGATGAGACGAAAAGCTTTTGATTCCACCCTGTCTAGAAGAGCAGTATGAGTGGAACCCTCCCAGACATGTGAAGCATACTCCATACATGGACGGATAAGGCCCTTGTACAGAGTTAGCAGCTGGGGGGGTGAGAAAAACTGGCGGAGACGTCTCAGAACACTTAACTTCATAGAAGCTGTTTTAGCTAGAGATGAGATGTGAAGTTTCCAGTTCAGATTATAAGTAAAGGACAGACCAAGGATGTTCAGTGTAGAAGAGGGGGACAGTTGAGTGTCATTGAAGAAGAGGAGATAGTTGTCTGGAAGGTTGTGTCGAGTTGATAGATGGAGGAATTGAGTTTTTGAGGCATTGAACAATACCAAGTTTACTCTGCCCCAATCAGAAATTTTAGAAAGATCAGAAGTCAGGCGTTCTGTGGCTTCCCTGCGTGATATGTTTACCTCCTGAAGGGTTAAACGTCTATGAAAAGACGTGGAAAAGTGCAGGGTGGTATCATCAGCGTAGGAGTGGATAGGACAAGAAGTTTGGTTTAGAAGATCATTAATGAATAATAAGAAGAGAGTGGGTGACAGGACAGAACCCTGAGGAACACTACTGTTAATAGATTTAGGAGAAGAACAGTGACCGTCTACCACAGCAGCAATAGAACGGTCAGAAAGGAAACTTGAGATGAAGTTACAGAGAGAAGGATAGAAACCGTAGGAGGGTAGTTTGGAAATCAAAGCTTTGTTCCAGACTCTATCAAAGGCTTTTGAGATGTCCAAGGCAACAGCAAAAGTTTCACCAAAGTCTCTAAAAGAGGATGACCAAGACTAATTAAGGAAAGCCAGAAGATCACCAGTTGAGCGGCCTTGACGGAACCCATACTGGCGATCAGATAGAAGGTTGTGAAGTGATAGATGTTTAAGAATCTTCCTGTTGAGGATAGATTCAAAAACTTTAGATAAGCAAGAAATTAAAGCAATAGGACGGTAGTTTGAGGGATTAGAGCGGTCACCCTTTTTAGGAACAGGTTGAATGTAGGCAAACTTCCAGCAAGAAGGAAAGGTAGATGTTGACAGACAGAGGTGAAAGAGTTTGACTAGGCAAGGTGCAAGCACGGAGGCACAGTTTCGGAGAACAAGAGGAGGGACCCCATCAGGTCCATAAGCCTTGCGAGGGTTTAGGCCAGCGAGGGCATGGAAAACATCATTGCGAAGAATTTTAATACGTGGCATGAAGTAGTCAGAGGGTGGAGGAGAGGGAGAAACAAGCCCGGAATCATCCAAGATAGAGTTTTTAGCAAAGGTTTGAGCAAAGAGTTCAGCTTTAGAAATAGATGTGATAGCAGTGGTGCCATCTGGTTGAAGTAGAGGAGGGAAAGAAGAAGAAGCAAAGTTATTGGAGATATTTTTGGCTAGATGCCAGAAATCACGAGGGGAGTTAGATCTTGAAAGGTTTTGACATTTTCTGTTAATGAAGGAGTTTTTGGCTAGTTGGAGAACAGACTTGGCATGGTTCCGGGCAGAAATATAAAGTGCATGAGATTCTGGTGATGGAATGCTTAAGTACCTTTTCTGGGCCACCTCTCTATCATGTATAGCACGAGAACAAGCTGTGTTAAACCAAGGTTTAGAAGGTTTAGGACGAGAAAAAGAGTGAGGAATGTACGCCTCCATGCCAGACACTATCACCTCTGTTATGCGCTCAGCACACAAAGACGGGTCTCTGACACGGAAGCAGTAGTCATTCCAAGGAAAATCAGTAAAATACCTCCTCAGGTCCCCCCAACTAGCAGAGGCAAAACGCAGGAGGCACCTTCGCTTAGGGGGATCCTGAGGAGGGATTGGAGTGATAGGGCAAGATAAAGATATGAGATTGTGATCGGAGGAGCCCAACGGAGAAGAAAGGGTGACAGCATAAGCAGAAGGATTAGAGGTCAGGAAAAAGTCAAAAATGTTGGGCGTATCTCCAAGACGGTCAGGAATACGAGTAGGGTGTTGCACCAATTGCTCTAGATCATGGAGGATAGCAAAGTTGTAGGCTAGTTCACCAGGATGGTCAGTGAAGGGAGAGGAAAGCCAAAGCTGGTGGTGAACATTGAAGTCTCCAAGAATGGAGATCTCTGCAAAAGGGAAGAGGGTCAGAATGTGCTCCACTTTGGAAGTTAAGTAGTCAAAGAATTTCTTATAGTCAGAGGAGTTAGGAGAGAGGTATACAGCACAGATAAATTTAGTATGAGAATGACTCTGTAGTCGTAGCCAGATGGTGGAAAACTCGGAAGATTCAAGAGCGTGGGCACGAGAGCAGGTTAAGTCATTGCGCACATAAACGCAGCATCCAGCTTTGGATCGAAAATGAGGATAGAGAAAGTAGGAGGGAACAGAAAAAGGGCTACTGTCAGTTGCCTCAGACACCTGAGTTTCAATGAGGAAAAGAAGATGAGGTTTAGAAGAGGAAAGGTGGTGTTCTACAGATTGAAAATTAGATCTTAGACCGCGAATGTTGCAGAAGTTAATGAAGAAAAAGTTGAGGGGGGTGTCAAGACACTTAGGGTCGTCGACGGAAAGGCAGTCTGACCTGGGGACATTTATGGTCCCCTCCCCAGATGGGGACTCCGAGGCTGGTGTAGGAGTCGCCATGATTTTAAAATTTTTGAGTGAAGGGTGTGTGTGTTATTAGGTGCTTATAGTTTTGTGTGGAGGAAGAGAGTTGTCTTTAGAGGCTGTGACTGCCCCCTTGTGTTGTGAGACACAAAGGGAAACGTTCAGTGAGGTCACAGCTGGGTTTAATGATAAGTTCACAGCACCCCATGAACAGTGCTTTAGACCTCACTGGGAGTAATTATCGTCTCGGCAGGTGTCTACTGCCTCCTCCTCCTCATGCAAAGAATCCTATGTTTGGGAAACGAAAGGACATAACGAGAAACGTGTATTGTGTGTTTTTAAGGTCCTTAAGTACCAAAACGTTAAAACCCAAAAATAACACTCATTATAGAGAAAAAATAAATAAATAAAACAAATAGCATTTTTTTTTATTGATGTTCATAGCTGCCAACATGGCAAACATGTGGAAAAAAGAACATTATCGATAAAGTTAATTTTAGCTATTTTTCGGAGTTATGTACCAAACCCTAAAGTGTATGGAAAGCCATCTGTATGGGGAAATTAAACGACTTTACAAGAAACCTGTCTTTTGAGTGTTTTTCCGCATGTTAGGCACCAAAACGATAAATAATATGAAAGTCACTCTATACGGAAATCCAAAACAAAATTACTGAAAACGTGTCTTTTCAAAGTTTTACGTAGAAAAACGCTAAAACGGATGCAAACCAACCAATATGAAGAAATAGAATAACATTACCAAAAAGTTATATTTTGAGTGTTTTTGAGCTTGTTACATAAAAAAAATGCGAAAATGGATGCAAAGCAATCTATATTAGGAAAAAAAAGGACATAACGAGAAACGTCTAAAATGAGTGTTTCATAGTTTCACAAGAATCACAAGGCAAAAAACGCAAAAACTCGTGTGTATAGAGAAGTTTCTAAGATACCAAAATGCTGAAACTCATGAATAACACTCTTAATTAAGAAACAAAACAACCTTACTAAATGCGTGTATTTTGAGTGTTTTTTACATTCTTAGTTACCAAAACCAGAAATTCCATGCGAAATTTGCTTTATGTGGGGAAAAAAATGACATTACCAGGAAAGTGTCTTTTGAGTGTTTTTGAGCGTGATATGCAACAAAGCACTAAAAAGCGGAATAATCACATTACATGGGAATTAAACCAACTTTTACCAAGAACTTGCCTTTAAGTGTTTTTTTAACTCCTTACATACCAAAACGTTAAAACGCATGCAAAACACCCATTATGGAGAAAAAAATAACATTACCAAAAACATGAATTTTGAGTGCTTTTGATCATGTTACCTATAAAAACGCTTAAATACATGCAAAGAACCCTATGTTTGTGAAACGAAAGGACATTACAAAAATTGTGTATTATGAGTGTTTTTAAGTTCCTTAAGTACCAAAAAGTTAAAATCCACAAATAACACTCTTTATAATAAAAAAATAAATAAATATATTAATAAAAAAATAGATTTTTTTTTTTTTTATTCTTCTTCATAGGTACCGAGATGCCAAAATTCTGGCAAAATTCAGGGAAATTAGATAAAAAAAAAAAACATTATTAGAATTAATAATTTAGCTTTTATCCGGAGTTATGTACCAAACCTTAATGTGCATGCAAAGCCACCTAGATGGGGAAATTACACTACTTTACCAGAAACCTGTCTTTTGAGTGTTTTTTCAGCAATTTAACAATATTACTAAAAACGTTTCTTTTTAGAGATTTACTAAGAAAAACGCTAAAACAGATGTAAACCAACCAATATCAAGAAATACAATAACATTACCAAAAAGATATATTTTTAGTGTTTTTGAGCTTGTTACCTACAAAAAAATGCGAAAATGGATGCAAAGCACTCTATATTGGGAAACAAAAGGACATTACGAGAAACTTGTATAATGAGTGTTTTATAGTTTAACAAAAACCACAAGGCAAAAAACGCAAAAACTCGTGTATAGAGAGAAGTATCTTACATACCAAAATGCTGAAATGCATGAATAACACTTTTAATTGAGAAACAAAATCACCTTACCAAATGTGTGTATTTTGAATGTTTTTCACATTCTTAGTTGCGAAAATCCCAAATTAAATGCGAAACTAGCTTTATGTGGAAAAAAATGACATTTTCAGAAAATTGTCTTTTGAATGTTTTTGAGCGTGATATGCAAAAAAACACTAAAAAGGAGAACAATCATATTATATGGGAAGAAAACCAACTTTTACGAAGAACTTGCATTTAAGTGTTTTTAACTCCTTACATACCAAAACGTTAAAACGCATGCAAAACACACTTTATGGAGAAACAGAATGACGTTACCAAAGACATGTATTTTGAGTGTTTTTGATCATGTTATCTATAAAAACGCTTAAATACATGTAAAAAACATTATGTTTGGGAAAGGAAAGGACATTACGAGAAACGTGTATTATGAGTGTTAAGTTCCTTTTATACCAAAATGCTAAAACACACAAATAACACTCTTTATAGAGAAAAAAAAATAAAACCTTTTTTTTTTGTAATTCATCTTCATAGGTACCGAGATGCCAAAATTCTGGCAAAATTCTTTCGTAATGCAAAACAAAATGACTGAAAAAAGTGTTTTTTTTCGGTATTTTACGTAGAAAAACGCTAAAACGGATGCAAACAAACCAATATGAAGAAATTGTTACCTACAATAAACGCGAAAATGGATGCAAAGCACTCATTATTGAGAAACAAAAGGACATTACGAGAAATGTGTATAATTAGTGTCTTATTATTTTCTTGCAAAAGAACTTGTGGTTCACAAAAACCAAAAGGCAAAAAACGAAAAAAACTCGTGTATATAAAGAAGTTTCTTAGATACCAAAATGCTGAAACTCAAGAATAACAATCTTAATTGAGAAACAGAAGAACCTTACCAAATGCGTGTATTTTGAGTGTTTTTCACATTGTTAGTTAGCAAAAACCCAAATAGCATGCGATACTAGCTTTATGTAGGAAAAAAATGTCATTACCAAAAGTGTCTTTTGAGTGTTTTTGAGCGTGTTAGGCAATAAAGCACTAAATAGCAGGGCAATCACATTACATGGGAATAAAACCAACTTTTACCAAGAACTTGCCTTTAATGTTTTTGACACGCATTTAGTAAGGTTGTTCTGTTTCTCAATTAAGAGTGTTATACATGAGTTTCAGCATTTTGGTATCTAGGAAACTTTTCCATATACACGAGTTTTTGCGTTTTTTTGCCTTGTGGTTCTTTTGAACTATAAAACATTCATTATACAATTTTCTCGCAATGTCCCTTTGTTTCCTAATATAGAGTGCTTTGTATCAATTTTCGCGTTTTTCTGTATGTAACAAGCTCAAAAAAACTCAAAATATACATTTTTGTTAATGTTTTTCTACTTCTTGATATTGGTTGGTTTGCATCCGTTTTAGTGTTTTTCTACGTAAAACACGTTTTCAATAATTTTGTTTTGGATTCCCACATAGAGTTTATTCCTTATTATTTTTCGTTTTGGTGCCTAACATGCTGAAAAAAACACTAAAAAGACAGATTTCTGGTAAGGTCGTTAAATTTTCATATATGAGAGGGTTAGCATGTCTTTTGAGTTTTTTTTAAAGCGTATTAGGAAATAACGCACAAAAAAGGCAGGGCACTTACATTACATGGAAATAAAAACAAATTTTACCAAAAACTTACCTTTAAGTGTTTTTTACATCCTTATATACGAAAACGCTAAAACGCATGCAAAACACGTTTTGCATTACCAAAAATATGTATTTTGAGTGTTTTTGATCATGTTATCTATAAAAACGCTTAAAAACGTGCAAAGAACCTTATGTTTGGGAAACGAAAGGACATTACGAGAAACGTGTATTATGAGTGTTTTTAAGTTCCTTCAGTATCATAAAGCTAAAACCCACAAATAACACTGTTTATTTAGAAAAAAAAACAAAAAAAATAAAAAATAGGAATTTTTTCTTTTATTCATCGTCATAGGTACCGAGATGACAAAATTCTGCCAAAATTCAGGGAATTTATGTGAAAAAAATAACATTATCAAAAAAGTTAATTATAGCTTTTTTTTCGGATTGTTTTGTACCAAACCCTAAAGTGCATGCTAAGCCACCTATATAGGGATGTTAAACGACTTTACCAGAAACCTGTCTTTTCAGTGTTTTTCAGCATGTTAGGCACCAAAGGGTAAATGATATGGAAGTCAGTCAATGTGAATCCAAAACAAAATTACTGAAAACGTGTCTTCTCAGTGTTTTACGTAGAAAAACGCAAAAACGGATGAAAACCAACCAATATCAAGAAATAGAAAAACATTACCAAAAATGTATATTTTGAGTGTTTTTCAGCTTGTTATCTACAAATAACGCGAAAATTGATGCAAAGCACTCTATATTAAGAAAAAAAAGGACATTGCAAGAAAAGTGGATAATGAGTGTTTTATAATACAAATGAACCAAAAGGCAAAAAAGGCAAAAACTCTTGTATATGGAGAAGTTTCCTAGATACCATAATGCTGAAAATCATGAATAACACCCTTAATTGAGAAACAGAACAACATTACTAAATGCGTGTATTTTGAGTGCTTTTCACTTTCTTAGTTACCAAAATATCAAATTTCATGCAAAACCAGCTTTATGTGAAAAAAAATTTCATTACCAGAAAAATGTCTTTTGCATGTTTTTTGAGCGTGATTGGCAATAAAGCACTAAAAAGCAGGGCAATCACATTACATAGGAATGAAACCAATTTTTACCAAGAACTAGCCTTTAAGTGTTTTTAGCTCCTTACATACCAAAACGCTAAAACGCATGCAAAACACTCCTTTATGGAGAAGCAGAATAACATTACCTTTGTCCATATGTGTTTGTTTATCTATTCCTATATTTGTCTTTATTTGTCTGTTTATTTAGCTTTTTTTTTACATTTTATCAGATTGTTACATATTTTTTATTGATTTTAGTTCATATATTGATTTATTTATTAATCTGTTTATCTATCTATCTATCTCTTCATTTATATATCTATCCATGTATCTATGCATGTATCAAACTATCTACATGTTTATTCATCTCTTCATTATTTTTTTCATTTTTATCCATATTTTCACTCCTTCATGCACTAATTTTAATTCTCTATAGCTTTTTTCCTTTCCTCCTTTCATCTTTGACTTATATGTGGACTCTAGTTTCCCATTTTCTGTCACATATCCCAGGACAGACTACAGTAAAGTAGAAAAAAAATAATAATCATCATCAAAATGCCAAACTTTTCATATGCCTTGCTTGAAGAAATATTGGTTTCTGGAACAGTAAATTCTTAAGAGCGTGAGAAAGGAACCTTCAGAGAATTCAGTTGTGTAAAAGAATTAACTGGGTACGTATTGGCCTGATTAACAAGTTACCAATATGCCAATGAGGTGGTGGTGGTAGTAGCAGTACTAGTCGTAGTAGTAGCAGTAGTAGGAGCAGCAGCAGCAGAAGCAGTAGTAGTAGTAGTAGTAGTAGTAGTAGTAGTAGTAGTAGTAGTAGTAGTAGTAGTAGTAGTAGTAGTAGTACTTATAATAGTCAAAGTATAGTAGTACTAAATAGATTAGAATTTATCGGGGTTACAAATTTGACACACACACACACACACACACACACACACACACACACACACACACACACACACACACACACACACACACACACACACACACACACACACACACACACACACACACACACACACACACACACACACACACACACACACACACACACACACACACACACACAAACACACACACACACACACACACACACACACACACACACACACAAATTTCACAGTTCAAATCATGTTCAGGTAACTGTGTGTGTGTGTGTGTGTGTGTGTGTGTGTGTGTGTGTGTGTGTGTGTGTGTGTGTGTGTGTGACGTTGAGTGAGGAGACAGAGAGAGAGAGAGAGAGAGAGAGAGAGAGAGAGAGAGAGAGAGAGAGAGAGAGAGAGAGAGAGAGAGAACTCCTATTTATTTATTTCTCCACATCCTTCAAATTTTCTGTATCTATCTATGTATGTATCTATCTATCTTTTTTTTATGAAATTTTTTCTTTTTGCTGCTCTTAGTAGTTGGGAAATTGCCACCAGGGTCGCCCTTCGCAATATGGCATGCCGTCAGAGTCGCCCCTGGGTGGGTGGGGTGGGGGGTGGGGTCCCCCCACCCCCCACCCCACCCCACCCCAGGGGCGACTCTGACGGCATGCCATATTGCGAAGGGCGACCCTGGTAGCAATTTTCCATAGACCCAGGCTTGGGAAGGGGGGGGTGATTCACGACGGCAAACACCAAGGGGGAGGGGGGGGGGAGCGGGACGGTGACGGCGACACTGACGGAGAGGTGGGGAGGCGTGCGTCCTTATCCTTCGGGGACGATGGAGGATGGGAGAGGGGAGGGGGGAGGGGGAGGGGGGATGGGGGGGAGGGGGATCCCATCCCCACCCCCCTGGAGCGACTCTGATGGCATGCCATATTGCGAGTGTGGACCTTATCAAGTTGCAATGGGGAAACCTGACAGCAATTTTCCGTAGACTTCAGTGGCAGTCCATGTCAGGATGGAGGCCCAGGCTGTAGATTAGTGGGGGTTGGGAAGGGGGGTGATTCATGACGGTGACATCAGGGGGGTGGGTGGGGGGGGGAGGGCGGGGGGGGACGGTGACGGCGACACTGACGGAGAAGAGGTGAGGGGGCGTGCGTCCTTATGCTTCGGCGACGATGGAATGACTAATGAATCAATGATGGTGGGCGGAAAATAATCGAGTGAAAAGGGGGTGGAGGGGGGGGAGGGGAGGTGAGGGGGGGGGAGACTGGCGGCCAGACGTGGCAGCCGCCCGCCACACACGCGTGGTTAGGGGACTCTGACGGCGCTTGCCATAGAAGTCGCCTCACCCATCCTCCACCCCCATATGGTCAAGGTCGTTGCGACTGCCCACGAGGTCCCGCGGGGGGGGGGGGGGTTGTGGACTGGCGGCCAGACGTGGAAGTCGTCCACGCACACGCGTGGTTAGGGGGACTCTGACAGCGCTGCCATGGAAGTCGCCCTTTCCCTTTCATTCACGGAATCCTGGAGGGTGGGATGACTGAGTGTTGCCATCACGCGTTCCCTCCGACATCTCAATACATCCCCTATGGTCAAGGTCGTCGCGACTGCCGCACGAGATCCCGTTACCTGTCCATCCTTTTTACCTGGAGAAAGCGTCTGTGACGGCCAGGGCGGAGCGGCGGCCTCTTCCACTTTCACCGACCGCCAGCGGCATGGCTGACGTAATACTTATGTCGGATGGCGGTCTTATTACTATCATTATTATTATTATTATTATTATTATTATTATTATTATTATTATTATTATTACAATTATTATTATTATTATAGCCGACACGTGCTCCCTCCGATATCTCAGTACATTCCCCCTATGGTCAAGGTCGTCGCGACTATCCACGCCGTACCGCCATAATCTCCAGTCTGCCGACGTATATATGTCATGAAAAGGTAAAGTTTAAAGTCAGTCTGTTAGTTGACAGGGGTTAAAAAACATGTCATTGAGAGATAGTGACGATATATACGTATACCTATCTTCTCTTGCAGGTGGTAGGTCATTTCCCAACAACACAACAACAGAATTTGAAAACAGAATCTTACCCATTCATTTAGACACCGGCAGGGATTATGAAGTCGGCCTGTGTAATATTTTATTCCCTAAATATTTCTACTGCATTGCGGAAGGGGATCCAAATTCCAGTATATGGTTCTATGGTCGGGTTAAGCAGTCAGACTTTGATATGTATGAATATAATATGTATACCTATCTACCGGAAAGGAATATCATCTCCAATTTTACCGATAAGAACATACCAGCCATAACTAAGGCAATTAATGGACAGATAGTGAGAGAACTTCAAGCAATCTTGAATGACTCCTTTAAGATCTATTTCCCTTACTCGGATATCATTTATTATGACCGCGACTTGGAGCGGGTCGTTGTGAATAACGCGATTGTCCCTCCTAATGACGATCGTATTTACAGTGATATAAGTATAAAATTTGCATCGCATATAGCTCACATTCTGGGTTTCAATCCAAATTTTCGCTACACCGTCTACTTTCAAAGATCTGGCGACGGCATTTCATCTTCCGACGCCAGCGAAGCTTCCTCCTCATCATCCATAAAATTATTCGCTCAATACGTACCGCGAGCTGATGCAGGGACGGATTATATGTACGTTTATACCGACATCATTTCCCCCTCGCGATTTGGCAACCAACTAGTTAATATATTAGACATCATACCACTCACCGGCGACAGCACCAGTAAAGGTGCGAATTCAATTACGTATAAACCACTTTCTGCATCAACTATAGAGAGTGTGGCCATCAAAATTGCTAATCAAAGAGGCAAACCTATTCAGTTTGAAGATGGGGAAAACAGTGTTACTTGCGTGTTACATATAAGACCACGTTAACTTTGCGTCTCGGACGTAAAATTTTGAAGAGAATCGATCAAGGTGGGATAATGGGTGGAGTGGAGGATAATGAAACAGGCAGGTGTTACCTACTTCCGAGTCAAGGCACGCACCTCGCGACCATCTGTGCGGGAAGCTTCAGTGTTTCCCCGCGCGGCATGGCGGCCGGGACAAAGTGTTGACAATGTTATAGAAAAAAAGAAAAGAAAATGGGTGTTCACTGTGGAACAGCAGAGGCGCGGATTTTATGTGAAGTGTGTGGGAGATGGCGCGCTAATCCATCCTGCCCCTCATGTGTGGAAGACCAGTGTGATTTATGCGAGCGGTGTGGACTTCTGTTTCCACATCCACCGCCAGAACACACCTGCGAAGTTGGCAATCCTGCTTCTTCTGGTAAGCATTATTACTTATTTTGGCGGGAATGTATAATAATAAAGATGAAATGACTGTCAATCTTTACAAGTTTGAGCTCTGAGCACATCTTCCTGTACAGGCTCACACTCGATTGAGGTTGAGCAGAACGGCGGCGTAGAAGGCCCACGTCGGCGGACGTCACAAGGCGACATCCCACGCGGAGGCGGGGGAAGAGGTGAGAAAAAAAAATACTACAAATAATAAAGCAATAAATACGGTGCCACCGCTACTACTAATATTCTTTTTTTTTAAGACTCGCCACGGCCGGGACCGAGTGGATTATCGGGGAACGTATTCAATTCTTCCGAGACTTCAAGGTAAATATCAATTCAATAATAATAATAATAATAATAATAATAATAATAATAATAATAAACTGTCGCTGCTACTTCTATTTTTTCTTCCCAGACACGCCACAAGCGGAGGCGGACCACGATGAGCGCAGCATGGCGGGAGAGTCGGCGGATGCAGACCTTGACGAGTGCGGGATGCCGGAAGAACCGCGGTTAATTGACTCGAGGGAAAATTTTATGAGAAGCTTCACCAGACATCAATATGACATACCTGATCATGTAAGCAGAGATCCACTCGGTCTACTTACCGAATACAGGGAGTTCTTTATAAGGGAAATTAGATCATATTTCACGTCACACGGCTCGCCATTCCCCCCCACCCTGAAAATATTTTCACACATTTCTCTGTTACTAGTGAAATTCTCTACCTTAGGCGAGGATGAACATCGAGTCATTCATATTGCTTTTAGAGCACGACTGATCACCTATCAAGATGTGCCTGACCTTGTTGATTTATGGATCCATCAGCTGAACAGTCGGCTGGAAAGCCTTACCAGCGAGACTGAAGGATCTGGTTTTATCATTTCAAGAGTACAGAATTTTTTCATCAACTATTGCTTGCACGTCGCATGTAGTGGCATAGGAGATTATGTTGCTTATCCTAGAGGCGTGCGAGGAGGGAATGAAATTTTCAATCCTGATGGCCGACATTCATCCTGTGTTATTCAGTGTTTGGCGGCTTTCAGACTTCATGCTCGAGGTGTACCTTGGAAAAGAATTCCAAAAATATTATGGAGACGGCATGGTGGAGAGAAATACGTCACGCGCGGAAAAGTAGACAGTCCAGTGACTTGGGAGAACTTGAGTCAGTTAGAAAGGTTAAATTGTCTGTCTCTGGACGTTTATACACTGACAAAAAGCGGTGAGATATACTATTTAACATTATCAAGAAAAGGCTCGCGGAAGTATAAAACTGTAGTCTCACTCCTTTTACTAGGTGGAAAACATATGACGCTCATTAAAGACGTGGAGAAGCTGCACCGGAAATTGACGAGAAGCAGCCCCACCCCAGATTGTCATCAGTTTTGCAAAGTATGTTTTAGCTCAGTTCCCAAGTCTGTCAGTTTGAGCGATCATGAGTGTCACTGCGACTTCACTCAAACTCTTCTCTTTCCAGGTGACGGCGAAAAAGTAAAATTTAAAAATTTTGCATACACCTATCAGCTTGCATACTTAGCATTTTTTGATTTTGAAACTATGATAAAACCTAAGGAGAATAGGAGTGTGATAGCTGAGCATGACCCAATTGGATACTCGTATCTCATCATCAATAGGCATGGAGATGTCGTGGAAAAGAGAAGTTATTTCGGTGAAGATCCCGTGAATAATTTCATTGATAGCCTATCCAATGCTTGGGGAATCATCAAGGAAAGTGTAGTTAGCTATCCAATTAGCATGTCTGCGGAGGATGAAGACCACTTCAAACGTCAGCGTCACTGCGAGCTCTGCCATCAACCCTTTAATGTGAAAACCCCACCTCATAAACATCACGACCACTCATTACCACAAAATAATTACAAGGGGGCTTTGTGCGCGCGATGCAACCTCCAGTGTCGTGACATGAGGAAATATCTCATCACTCTGGCACATAATATGAGCTTTGACGTCTCCTTAATCATAAAAGACCTTCACTTGCCAGAGTCGCACGTGGACATCCTTGCCAAGTCAGAATCGCATTTATTGAAAGTAAGGATTAAGGAATTGCAGTTTCAGGACACGCTTTCCATTATGAATGCCGGCCTCGGTCATCTCGCTCTGAGTCACGTGCAGGCGGGCTATAGCACGCGTTACGCCCGGGAAATAATGAATTACCTCCCCGAGGATGTAAGACGTGTAATTTGCACTCAAAAACAGTTTCTTTGTTATGAGTACATCACCGACCTTGGCCGCTTAGAAGATCGACAATTGCCACCTCGCGAGGCATTTTATGACACGCTCAAGGGGAAGGCTCTGTCACCTGGAGAATATGAACACGCTCAAAGCGTGTGGAGTATGACATCCTGCCGCACTTTAGGCGATTACATAAGACTGTATTGTGAGATTGATGTGGGATTATTAGCCGACACATATCTCAAATATAGATCATACCTGCATGAATTTTATGGGCTGGACGTGGCACATTACGTGTCACTGTCTTCTTATGCTTATGACGCTTTTTTAAAGTCGACAGGCGTTCAACTTGATCCACCTTACGACCCTAACATGTATCACCTGATCAAAAGAAATGTACGAGGAGGCTTTGTAACTTGCGTCAGGCCACACCTGCAGTCAAACCACGAACCCGACGGTGGACCCGGCACCTATGTGTTTTATCTGGACTATAATTCATTATATGCAAGCGTTATGTGTTCCCCCCTGCCTATGGGTGACATCAAAAAGCTTTCTCAGTCAGAGATGGATGATTTTTTTGAAGTTGGCATCCAGAATCATGCGACAGATGGCGACGTCGGTTACTGGCTGCATTTGGACAGCTGTGACGTTTCCCCCGACGTGGCTCGGATCACAGACGAGTTCCCTCTGTGCCTCGCACACATGACTATTACAGAAGATGACATCTCGCCGTACAGTAAAAGACTGTTAGAAGCTGAGGGTCGTAAGCTGGGGAGGAAAAATCGTAAACTCGTGGCCAGTCATAAGGGACTGAAAGATCATCTCATCAGTCTGGAATTGCTGCAACTTTTACTCTCACTTGGACTGGAAATACAATGTGTTCATGCTATATATAGCTTCAGACAGGCTCCATACCTGAAACCTTTCATAGAAAGGAACGTCGCTCAGCGTAAAAATGAGACGTGCGCCATTAAAAATCGCATTTGCAAACTGATGTCGAACGCAGTTTATGGTAGATCCATGTTATCTGAAGTGAAGTATGGCCTCCAGCAGAAATTAGTGACAAAAAGAAAGTCTTTCCTGAAGTATGCAAGAAATCCATCCTTTAAAAGGGTCCACCAATTAGGCGAGGACCGAGTCATATGTGTCAACAGTAAGAATACGATTAAAATCAGGCAGCCAAATTACTTGGGATACCATATTTTATAAGTGGCAAAGAAGTACATGTACAACTTCTGGTATCGTGTCATCAAAGCTAATTATGGGGAGAGAGCTAAATTAGCTTATGAAGATACTGACAGTTTCATTTTCAGTCTGCACATACCTACAAACTTAAATGATGAACTGAAACATGGACCCATGGCAAATTTTCTCGACACCAGTAACTTTGCTTCAGATCACCCGTGTTTTAATGGGGAGCAGAAGGGTCAACTAGGCTTGCTGAAATCTGAAACCGGATCCACGCTCATCAAAGAGGCGATTATATTAAAGCCAAAGATGTATTCGCTGCTGTTGGAAGATGACAAGCAAGTATCTCGAGGTAAAGGCATTCCAACTCACCTTCAGCAAAATATATTGCATCGGCAGTATAGGGAAACACTTAATAATGTCGCATGTGGGATGGTAGATTGCTATAATATCAGGAATGTGAAAGGACAAATTTGTACCACTCGTATGCGAAAGCGTACGTTGTCACATTTTGACGACAAGCGCTTTCACGTCGATGGCTACACCTCAAGGGCGTATTATCACCCCGACAATGATCCGCGGGAAAGAGATGTGGAGAATGAGATGGAAGAGGAGGTGGCGGTGGATTTGGGGGAGGTGGAGGTGGATGAGGAAGAGCAGGAGGAGGAGGAGGAGGTGGAAGAGGAAGAGGGGGATGGGGAGGGGGAGGATGGGATAATGAGTGGTCTGTGGCGTGATCGGGAGAGACTTTCCACGACATTATTCACATCGTGATTAAGGGGTAGAGAAAGAGGGGACGCAGCTGCTAGCAGCCGCCCTTCATGTAATGTAAAAAAAAAAACATTTGCATTGACCACGTAGGCTAAGGAAGAGGGGGAGGTGAAGGATGGGTTAATGAGTGGGCTGTGACGTGATCGGGAGTGGCATTCCATGACATTATTCACGTCATAATTAAGGGTTGAGAGAGACCGCGGCCGCTAGCAGCTGCCATTCATGTAATGTAAGAACATTTGTTTTGAGTGTGGGGTTAAGGAGAGGAATGAAAGGGGATTTTGTTCATGTGCTGTAAGAACATTTGTACTGTCCACGTGGGATAAGGAGGATGAGGAGGAGGAGGCGGAAGAAGAGGAGGTAATGTAAGAACATTTGTACTTTGGTAGGTTTAGGAGAGGGAGGAGGAGGTTGAGGAAGAGGTGTGGGTCGGGGGAGATCCACGTCATAATTAGAAGGCAGGGATGAGGATGCAGCTGGGAGTTTAGTTATGCTGTTACCTACATGACCATGTAAATAAAGGTTAAGCAATAAATACTGTAAACATATCGTAGCGTCTTTTAGTAACCCTCTGAACTTAACATGGACAAGACATTTAGCGAAGAGATGCTGAATCTCTTCAGATATCCTGCACGCATAATTATTGCAGGTTATACAAATTCCGGCAAAACACACCTCTGCAATAAAATTATAGAGAAATATCAGCATGGATTTAACAGAATTATCATTTGTGGCGTCTCATCGCATTCACTGCAGCAGAATTCCCCTTTTCAAGATAAGGTCGAAGTGCATGAGAAAATTATTGATCCCGTGATGGATGATGACAGTCCATACGCCGACCCGCAAACGCACACACTCCTGATATTAGATGACAATTTCCTCACGGCTGGCAATTCTCAAACGATAGCAGAGGCTTTCACCAAAGGGAGACATAAAAATTTGTCAGTTATAATGATAGCACAGAATGTCTTTTTCCCCGGAAAGTATGCTAGAACGATAACTTTAAATGCCTCACATTACATTCTTATGAAAAACAGAGATATATATCAAATTGAATGTCTGGGCAGGCAACTTTATGGAAGGGAGCGCGCCAAACACTTTGTGGAAATTTATAAAAATGTCGTGCTTAGACAAGATCACGGTTATTTGTTGTGTGATTTATCCCCGAACGCACCCGAAGAAATTCAACTGCACACGAATATTGTGGATGAGCCGCCCTGTGAGAAAGTCTATCAGCTATGAACGCCGTTTTGGACGAACTTTACCGGGATATGACGAATCCTGCGGCTTTAGGAGGTGTGCAAGCACTCTACAGAGAGGGGAAGAAAAGGGATAAGAATCTAACACTCCGCGATGTGAGGGCATTTCTGCAGGGCAACCGCACTTATACGCTTCACAAGCCGACACTGAAACGTTTTCCGCGACGAAAAATTCTCGCTCCTAAACCGTCCGTCATTTTAACTTGCGATATGGCTGATTTTGCGAGGCTGCACAGACACAATGGCGGCGTCCGATACATCATGTTTTGCCTGGACGTTTTCAGCAGATACTTGAAAGTGGCAACGTTGACAAGTAAATCCGGACACAGTAGCCTGCAAGCGCTGAAAAAAGTTCTAGAGTCGGGGAGTTTTACAGGCGTGTCGCGTCTTTTTACCGATCAGGGATCCGAATTTTATAATCAAGCAGTGAAAAAATATCTAACTTTGAAAGGTATTACCTTGTATTCCAATTACTCGCGTGAAACAAAGGCGAGTTTGGCAGAAAGGGTCATCCGAACCATAAAGACAAAAATATATAAATATCTCACGCAGAACAACACACTGACGTATATTAACGTCTTGCCCACCCTAATAAATACGTACAATCACACCCCACACCGCGGTTTGGGCGGCAACCAAACGCCGGCTCAGGTTCACCGGCTCCGCGAGCTGTCACAAGTCAGAAAGCAATTTAAACGAATGTATTTAAATCGGCCAAGGGGAAAGAAAGTTGTCAGTCATAAATTAGACGTGGGAGACATTGTACGCTTGCAACGTGCTTCCCGAACGCAATTTAAATTCAATAAGGGTTATACCGTCAACAATACCGAGGAGCTTTTTAAGATAAGTCGTGTGGATTACTCACATAAAATCCCTATTTATTTCATAAGGGATTTGGCGGGGGAGGACGTGACCGGCGCTTTCTACAGGGAAGAATTAATCAAGTCCTCTCTTCCCTCACATTACCAGGTCGATATATTACGATCGAAGGTCGAGCGAGGTAAGAGAAAGTACTTCGTCCACTGGCGTGGGTATCCAGATAAATTTGACAGCTGGATAGATGCGGACGACTTAGTATAAGATATGGATGAGGAAAAACCATTGATATTGAAGTACAAGGATTTGGTTTTTCTCCTCTCGCACGTCACCCCTAAATTGCGGAAGCAGGTCTTGCAAAGTTTGAATAAGCGCGAAGTCAATTGCATCTCGGAAATATTCGCCAACTTTTTGAAGAGACGCCTGACGGACGACGATACCATCATTAACCGCCTGAAAAAATTCAAGAGTGATATTCGCACTGTAGCCTTGAAGAAGACGCCCGTGTACAAGAAGAAAGCCATTCTAATCTCCAAACGAGGTGGCAGCATATTGGCCGCGTTACTCCCGATAGCCGTGTCGGCAATAACAAGTTTACTACAGAGATGAAAGAATATTGTTTAGTTCCCGTCTCAGTTGCCGAGAGGTGTAAGTTTAAACCGACCGACAGCGCAACTCAGCACCGATTCACGTCAAAACAAGTCAAGAAAAAAAAAAAAACTTCACTTCCGCTGCCGGCCGCCGCCCTCCCCGACACCGCCACCGTGGCGTCACCACCACGCGCACCTGTCAATCCACCCTTGGATGATTTGATTCGAGTTGCCGTTCCTCCTTCCTTTAGAGAATATGGTTTATCTCTCTTGAAATTATTGGAGGGTAAACCTGGGATTTCATGGGATGAGCGCGGTAACTTACTTCCACCATTTTCTGGCATAAGCGTGTTTGATCTCATACGAGTACTCGGTCACGAAAAGGGGGCCGCGAAAAGACTTTCACCCGATAAGCGTCCATTATTATCACTGCTACTTCGCATGGCGCAACTCCCCGCGGATGCCATCAGAAATACGACTCAACGAAGTAAACTGATAGGTGGCGGGGTCGGTGACATCTGGGAAGCATATTAAATGAGAAAGCTCCCCATCTTACTCTGTAAACGAGTAAGTACATCAATAATACATGAGAGCACGTGTTAGGCGCGTCAGGGGTGCAGGCCCACGGATGGATAATTGATGAGGGTTATGGTCAAAAAAAGGTTCACCCCCCCTAACCCACATCCCCTAATAAATAATACGTTCCCCGCCCTCCATCCCTTCCCACCAACAAAGGAAAAAAAAAATAACACCTGCGTCAATTTCAATGAATAAATTCTACTACGCAGAAGGTGTAATATCGACCAATACGTGCGAATAAAGGTCCGCGATGTCACATTTCCCCCTCACTCCCCTCACAGAGGGTTCAACGTGTGGATCAGCCCTCCAATTACTCGTCAAGATGAAGGTGGTCGAGGGCAAGCTGACCGATGGCATCTTCCGCGACCGCCGCTGTTATATCATTTATTCAGTAAATGCCGTCTCCACCGAACCGAGTGGGATTGCGCGGGATCTCAAAACGATTTACCCATACGAGAATACACATGCAGCTAGAAAGAGACTCTACTCGCTTCATCGGGCCACGGCAGACACGAGAGATGACCCAGGACGTATCATTATCCACGCGCCTCCCACAGGAAGCGTAAATCTCCCTCACCTGGTGGCCTGCGTGACTCAGTATGGTTGGGGCGAGGCCGTCGAGGGAAACGAGAAGGCGCGACAAGCAATCGCGACGTCGAAGGATTTGCCTTACGTGGAAGGACTCAAGATGGATACAAGCGTGAATCGACGTCAACACTTCCAGAATTGCCTGAAAAAGATTGCCCTGCTAGCCATGGCGAACGCTGAAGTAGAGCAAATTATTATCCCGGAAGGACTGGGATGTAGAGGTCGCTGCCAGGATGAGTGGAGGAATAATTACCTGCCTATGGTGGAAGGGCTGGCGCAGCGACTTCAACCTTTTGGAGTTGAAACTATTCTGGTGAGGAAGTCTGAATAACTATATCATGTAAATTTTAAAATAAAGTTGATGTGTGTTTGACAAATCGAGTATAAATGTATTCCTTAATTGGGTTGACCGTTATTATTTATTTTGATCATGGCGGGAGCAGCATATCAGACAGAAATAAATAGCCGGTGATTATGCTCGACGTCTTATTCATGACGTGACAACCATCATGACGAGAGCGTTCACACCTCCCACTCGAGCGGAATACGATTTGCTTTTTACGCAAAGCAAAGGTGGAGGTTTAGACGACATCTGGGTTTTTATTCCACCCCATTCAAGAAGAGGTGGCGGTCTATTTTCCGTTTTGAGTGGCTTTGCTAAAAGAGCAATTCCCTTTCTCATGCGCACTGTAGCACCCGAAGCGCTCCAAATGGGAAAAGGTTTATTAACAGATGTTTTAGAAGGGAAGCGACTTCGCGAATCATTAAGAAATAGAGGTGTTGCAGCCGTGAAGGGTGTGGGGGAAAGGATAGTTCGAGGCGGACGAGTAATGAAAAAGAGGAAAGTTGGAGTCGGAAAAAAAAAAAAAAAGAGAAAACCACCAACCAGGCAACTGAAAAGAAAGACTTGCTATAAAGCAGATATCTTCAATATTTAGCTTAGTCGCAAAGATGACTCATTACGGTCCGGATGTGCAGGGTGGAGCGACCTCCACCCCCCTGAGCAATTATCTGACGGCCGTGAGTGAGAACTTTCCGCGGGTGAATTGCTTGCATACCATCGAATCGTCAGTCGCTGCGAGGGGAAAGTTGGACGTATTACACGTTAATTTAGACGCAAATGCTAATAATCATGCGGGGATCAACGATCCTTACATTGAATTTAGACTGCCTGGTATTCCAGGGCAATTTTTGGATCTATCAACGCTGTCTCTAGAATTGCGAGTTAGCGCGACGAAGGCAGACGGCGCGCCACTAGACGATGACGATCACGTCGTTTTTAGTAATGGTTTGAATAATACGATGTTTAAGTCATGCGCTTGTTATTTTAACGAACAGCTTGTGGAGTCATCCTCTTTGTTCAACTATCACGCCTTCATTAAAATGATTACAACAATCCCTCAGGATAAAATTGACTCTATCGCTCGCGTCGCCTTCTACCACCGCGATTATGATGGATCAAAAGGCATAATCAATAAATTTGATGAAGACTATTTCACGGGAGGGAATAAAGACGAGAAACAAATGATGAAAGATTGTAAAACGCACGGCATTTCGATGACTTCGCCTTTGTTTTCGGATATATCAAGTCTGGACGCTTATCTGCTTGACTCTGTTGATGTGAGAATTCGATTAGAATTGGCTAACAAAACATGGATTCTTAATTCACACCAAGATGCCAGCAGTTTCAAATTTAAGCTCGAGATGGCTAAGTTATGGGTTGACCGCGTCACGCCACATCCGCCCGCCTTAGAATCGTTAAATAACTCCTTGACTCGAAATCCAATGCAATACACTTTTAATAGAACGCTCAATAAAACGTATGTGTTAGCCGCCAATCAAACGTCTTTGATTGCCGAATTACCTTTCGCGCAAATCATACCTCAAAATTTGACCATGGCAATAGTTGATATGGACAGCTTACAAGGCGTAATTGATAAGAATGGTTTATATTTTCAACACGCCGATCTGTCACATGTACATATCACCGTGAACGGGGCGACCATTTATAACGTTCGCAGCTCTTTCCCGCATCACGCGTCAAAATTGTTTTACACGACCCTTGAGTCACTAGGATTGGACACGCGTAATTCCCTAACATTTGACGCATTTAATAAAGGTCGGACAGTATGTTTCTTTAACTTTGTGACGGAGGACGTGCACAATGCCATCCCTCTGGATAAATCAGGAAATCTAAGAATTAATCTGTCGTTTGCCAAGGGACGTAATCACAACCGCGTCATAATGTTTTTCGCCGACACTACTGGCGTCATAGAAATTGATCATTATCGTCACGTTCGCTGCATTGTCCGCGCATAAGCCGTCATGAATGCACGTGAAATACAGGCCGGTCTAGCAGGCATCTTGGGCGATCGAGTTTATTTTTTTAGGCTGTCACGATCATCGCCATGTGACAGATCTGATAAATCTTGCCAGAAAACAGGTGAAGCCATGCGTTTTCATTCTAAATACATTGAGTGACTCAAAGACCATGGGCCACTGGATTACTGTTTATCTTAATTTTCAAAGTCAGACCATAGGCTATTACGATAGCTATAACTTGCATCCCAAATACAATTCCGCTGTCTTACATCATTTTATGCAAACTTGTCCACATATGAAAATTAGCACATTAAATTATCGACTTCAGGGGTTGAATTCCCTCGTGTGTGGCATTTATTGCATGTTCTTTTGCCTTCTACTGAGTTGGCATACATTAAAACGTGCAATGTGCATTATTCACGCCACCTTCAAAAAGCATCAATATCTATATAATGACAACAAAATTACTCGTATGGCATACGTAATATTTCGTAATATGCCGCATTGCATGCCTACGTTTTGCCCAGCCGGCAGCCGGGCGAGATGTCGTAACATCTGTAAAGCGGTAATAAGGTAGATTGGGGGTAGGGGTGGGGGGTGGGAAAGGGGGTCAATATGGGGTAATTGCTGACGGATAAGCGTCACTTCGCCATCACCTCTCAACCCAGTTGGACGTCGAAGCCTCATCTCCAAGAATGGAGCAAGCTAACAAACGTTTCATCTTGAGAACTGCGGGTGAGTACGCTATTACCTTGCACAGCATCTGACATCTTCACCATTGTAAATTACATTAACGTTCTTTGCCAATTAATAAGAAGAGAGAGAGTGGGAGGGGAAATAAAAACTTTTCCATTGTTCTCATCGTTTTTTTTTTTTTTTTTTTTTTTTTCTTGTCTGTTACAGAACGCATCTCTTTCCGCTTTGATATCTATCTGGGCGATGCTGGGGGTAAGCGAAGCCGTGCTGACCATGAGGATGTCAATGTGGAGAAAATGTCAGAACCTGCAAAGAAGAAATTGATCTTTAGTGATGACGACATGTCACCACTGCCGGCCAGCCCACCTCCTGACGCTCCATCAGGACAGGAGTCGCAACACCAGCAGCCGGCATCGCAGTCGATTCCGCCACCTCAGGAGTCGCTGATGCCACCTCCGACCGAAGCACAGCCGCAACGGTCAGATGAGTCGACAGTAGGCGGCAAAGAGGGTCAAGAGGTGAAGAAGAAGTCGCAGGAAAACAGAAAAAAAAAGAATATTCCCCCTAACACGCCAGAGGACGACAGCACACCAAAACTCCCCGTTGCTCCAGCCGCCCCTCGTAAGAAGCTGGTTCCTAGAGTTATTAAAACTACGCCCGTCATTGACAGCGATGACGATGATCTCTTCGCCTTCAATTCGCAAATGTTTTGAATGAAAGAGATGCATTTGCCCTAATAAGCAATGAGCTGTATTTGTCCTAATAAAAATAAAATGTTCCATCGACTCTGCATAACCTTTCTAATAATAATAATAATAATAATAATATTAATAATAATAATAATAATAATAATAATAATAAGGTGACCATCCGGCATAAGTATTACGTCAGCCACGCCGCTGGCGGTCGGTGAAAGTGGAAGAGGCCGCCACTCCGCCCTGGCCGTCACAGACGCTTCCTCCAGGTAAAAACGATGGACAGGTAACGGAACCTCGTGAGGCTGTCGCGACGACCTTGACCATAGGGGATGTATTGAGATGTCGGACGGAACGCGTGATGGCAAGTCTCGCCACCCAGACTGTCCAGGATCCGCGCGGGCAACTAGCGCGTGACGTCCACGTGGCGGTCCATTCTAAGCCCTCAACTTCCCGTTCCCGCCCAAAAAAAAAAAAAAAAAAAAAAAAAAAAAACACCTGCATGACTCCTGGCGGCGTAAGGCCGCATGGAACCTGGCGGACATCGCCTGCCACTTTCCTGACACGTGCGGTCCTCCCCCCACCCCATTCCCTTCCACCCGACCTTGACCATCCAGCGGTGGCAACCTTGGAATGTACTGAGGTGTCGGAGGGAACACGCAATGGTAACACCCAGTCATCCCACCCTCCAGGATTCACATGAGTGAAAAGGCGACTTCCATGGCAGCGCCGTCAGAGACCCCTAACCACGCGTGTGTGGCGGGCGGCTTCCACGTCTGGCCGCCAGTCTCCCCCCCCCACCTCCCCTCCCCCCCTCCACCCCCTTTTCACTCAATTATTTTCCGCCCACCATCATTGATTCATTAGTCATTCCATCGTCGCCGAAGCATAAGGACGCACGCCCCCTCACCTCTTCTCCGTCAGTGTCGCCGTCACCGTTCCCCCCCTCCTTCCCCCCCCTCCCACCTCCCCCTGATGTCGCCGTCATGAATCACCCCCCCTTCCCAACCCCCACTAATCTACAGCCTGGGCCTCCATCCTGACATGGACTGCCACTGAAGTCTACGGAAAATTGCTGTCAGGTTTCCCCATTGCAACTTGATAAGGTCCACACTCGCAATATGGCATGCCATATATGCCTGGGGTGGGGTGTGGTGGGGGGTGGGGGGACCCCACCCCCCACCCCACCCACCCAGGGGCGACTCTGACGGCATGCCATATTGCGAAGGGCGACCCTGGTGGCAATTTCCCAACTACTGCTCTTTTACGTGTGTGTCTGTGTGTGTGTGTGTGTGTGTGTGTGCACATTTTTTTTTTTGTAGCAGTTCTAGTAGCAATAGTAGTAGTAATAGCAGTAGTAGTAGTAGTAGTAGTAGTAGTAGTAGTTCTTGTAGTAGTAGTTGTTGTAGTAGTAGAAGTTATAGTAATAGTAGCATCAGTAATATAGTAACAGGTGTATTTCCTCGCCACGTGTTACTAATTAACAAAGCAATAGTAGTAGAAGTAGTAGTAGTAGCAGTGATAGTAGTAGTAGCAGTAGTGGTAATAGTAGTAGTAGTAGTAGTAGTAATAGTAGCTGTAGTAATAGTAGCATCAGTAATAATAGTAACAAGTGCATTTCCTCGCCACTTTTACTAATTAACAGTGTTAGCGGTCTACTGATACTATAGTATTTCAAACTCACGATGACCCACCAGGTGTTGTCCGCTTTATTGCCACATATTGAACCAAACATTCACTATAAACTGGTAACTGTCCACTAACCAGGGTATATTAGCATGAAATGTTCTAAATACCTTTTGATTTTTGCATTAGATAGTAAGTGATATGAATAATTGTTATATATATAAAGAAAAGAAGATACTTCATGAAAAAATGTGGCATATCAGGTCAGTTGACGTTGCCACCTGCTCCCGACCCAGAATCTAACGGGAGTTATACTTTTGTATTCCATCATATATATCACTTAAACATATCAGGAAAAATAAATATCAGAGTTTCATTCTCTCTTATAAGCACGTGTGGGTGTCTTGATTCTTATAACAAAGTCATACATGCAAATAAAGAGAACGGTTGTCTCCGTTTTCTGAGGGGGTGGGTTAGATTTGGCACCGCCGCTCCTTGAAGCGACCAACACCTGGTGGGTCATCGTGAGTTTGAAATACTATAGTAGTAGTACTAGTAGTAGTAATAGTAGTAGTAGTAGTAGTAGTAGTAGTAGTAGTAGTAGTAGTGGTAGTAGTAATAGTAGGAGTAATAGTAGCTGTAGTTATAGTAGCATCAGTAATAATAGTAACAAGTGTATTTCCTCGCCACATGTTACTAATTAACAAAGTGTTAGTGGTCTCAGCTGTGTTTGATTAACTTGAATGCCTAATGCTTACCTGTATGAAAGAGAGAGAGAGAGAGAGAAAGAGAGAGAGAGAGAGAGAGAGAGAGAGAGAGAGAGAGAGAGAGAGAGAGAGAGAGAGAGAGAGAGAGAGAGAGAGAGAGAGAGAGAGAGAGAGAGAGAGAGAGTCTAGACTGCTTTAATAATGTAGAATTAAGGTTTGTAAAATCTCTCTCTCTCTCTCTCTCTCTCTCTCTCTCTCTCTCTCTCTCTCTCTCTCTCTCTCTCTCTCTCTCTCTCTCTCTCTCTCTCTCTCCATGTCGCATCACGTCATCCTTCCTCCTCCCTTCATTCTTTGTCTCCATGCTTCCATTGCTTTGTGCCAGTAATGTATTAGAGTAGTGTAAAGAGTGTAAGGGCCTCTCGTTATTCTTTATACTCGTCACGTAATACTATATTTTGCTCCTTTAAGTCATATGAACAAAAATCCCTTTTTGGAGATTTTCGTGAAACTTTTTCTGTCGCCTTGGATATATCAAAAGCTTTTAATAGAATCCGGCACAAAACTTTGATTTCCAAACTACCCTCCTACGGCTTCTATCCTTCTCTCTGCAACATTATCTCGTTTCCTTTCTGACTGATCTATTGCTGCTGTGGTAGACGGTCACTGTTCTTTTCCTAAATCTAGTAACAGTGGTGTTCCTCAGGATTCTGTCCTGTCACCTACTCTCTTCCTAATATTCATCAATGACCTTCTAAACCAAACTTCTTGTCCTATCCACTCATACACTGATGATACCAAGCTACAATTTTCCACGTCTTTTCATAGACGTCCAACTCTTCAGGAAGTAAATAGTTCAGGCAGAGAAGTCACAGAACGCCTGACTTCTGATCTTTCTAAAATTTTTGGTTGGGGCAGAGTAAACTTGGTCCTGTTCAATGCCTCAAAAACTCAATTCCTCCATCTGTCAACTCGACACAACCTTCCAAAGCATTTTTTGTAATGTTCTCTATTGACATATAGGGTGCTTTCCATTCTTTTCAGTTTTTTTGGCGCCTAACAATTACAAAAACACTCGAGGTACTTTTTTTTTTATATACAGTGTCGTTTCCCCATATAGAGAGCTTTCCATGCGTTTTTGTGTTTTGGTACTATCATTGTGAAAAACACTCAATTTACACGATTTTGATAATGCTGTTCTTTTTTTTTCCATATAAAGTTCTATTCATGCGTTTTCGCGTTCTGGTATCTAAGAAGCTCAAAAACACTCATAATACACGTTTTTCGTAGTGTTTTTCGTTTCCCCAAATAGAGTACTTTGCAATTATTTTGGCGTTTTCCTTTGTAACAAGCTTAAATACACTCAAAATACTTGTTTTTAGTAATGTTATTCTGTTTCTCTATAAAGGTTGTTTTGCATGCGTTTTTGCGTTTTTTTTTTTAAGTAATTAGTTAAAAAACATTTAGGAGACTTTTTTTTGCAAATGTTGTTTTCTTTTCCCATCCTGGGTGCTTTCCATGCTTTTTTTTTAGCGTTTTTAGTGCCTAACACGCTCATTAACACTCAAAAGACACGTTTCTTTTAAATCTCGTTTCCTTACGCCATACAAGGTGGTTTGCATGCATTTTTGCGTTTTGCTACCTTATAATGTGAAAAAAAAACTGAAAATACATGTTTTTCGGAATGTTGTTGTTTTTTCGATATAGAGTGTTATTCATGTGTTTTAACATTTTGATACCAAAGCTTAAAAGCTCTCTCAATATACGTTTCTCGTGATATCTGTTTATTTCCCCATATATAGAGTACTTTACATGCATTTTAGGATTTTTTCTCCGTAACAAGCTCAAAAACACTTAAAATACAAATTTTGGATAAAGTTATACTGTTTCTCCATAAATTATATTTTACATGCGTTTTAGCGTTTTCATAGGTAAGTACCTCACTTAATATATACGTTTTTGATAATGCGGTTATCTTTTCCCATATAGTGTGCTTTCGATGCTTTTTTAACCTTTTACTGCCAAACATGCTTATAAACACTACAAGGACACGTTTCTGGAAATGTAATTTTCTTTCTCCTTATAAGGAGCTTTGCATGCATTTTTTTGCGTTATGACACCTAACAATGAAAAATAGACTCAAAATACGTGTTTTTTTGGTAATGTTCTTTCTCTCAATATAGAATGCTAGTCATGCGTTTTAGCGTTTTGGTACCTAGGACGTTCAAAAACCCTATATTATGTTTCTCGTAATTCTCGTTTTCCCATATAGGGTACTTTGCATGGATTTTGGCGTTTTTCCACTTAACAAGCCCCCCAAAAAAGAAACTCAAAATAGTGTTTTTTTTTTGGAAAAGTTATTCCGTTTTTCCATAAAAGGGTGTTTTGCATGACTTTAAGAGATTTGGTTCTTAATTATGTTCAAAACACTTAAAAGACACGTTTTTCATAAAGTTCTGTAATCCCATACAGGGTTATTTCCATGCTTTTTAGCATTTTTGTACCACTCTCGGAAGTCAAGTTTTTGGTAATGTCGTTTCGGTAGGAGCTTTACATGCATTTTGGCGTTTTGGTACCTAATATTGTGAAAAAAAAAATATATATATATATTACACGTTTTTAGTAATGTTTCTCGATATAGTACTATTTATTACGTGGAAGGACTCAAGATGGATACAAGCGTGAATCGACGTCAACACTTCCAGAATTGCCTGAAAAAGATTGCCCTGCTAGCCATGGCGAACGCTGAAGTAGAGCAAATTATTATCCCGGAAGGACTGGGATGTAGAGGTCGCTGCCAGGATAAGTGGAGGAATAATTACCTGCCTATGGTGGAAGGGCTGGCGCAGCGACTTCAACCTTTTGGAGTTGAAACTATTCTGGTGAGGAAGTCTGAATAACTATATCATGTAAATTTTAAAATAAAGTTGATGTGTGTTTGACAAATCGAGTATAAATGTATTCCTTAATTGGGTTGACCGTTATTATTTATTTTGATCATGGCGGGAGCAGCATATCAGACAGAAATAAATAGCCGGTGATTATGCTCGACGTCTTATTCATGACGTGACAACCATCATGACGAGAGCGTTCACACCTCCCACTCGAGCGGAATACGATTTGCTTTTTACGCAAAGCAAAGGTGGAGGTTTAGACGACATCCGGGTTTTTATTCCACCCCATTCAAGAAGAGGTGGCGGTCTATTTTCCGTTTTGAGTGGCTTTGCTAAAAGAGCAATTCCCTTTCTCATGCGCACTGTAGCACCCGAAGCGCTCCAAATGGGAAAAGGTTTATTAACAGATGTTTTAGAAGGGAAGCGACTTCGCGAATCATTAAGAAATAGAGGTGTTGCAGCCGTGAAGGGTGTGGGGGAAAGGATAGTTCGAGGCGGACAAGTAATGAAAAAGAGGAAAGTTGGAGTCGGAAAAAAAAAAAAAAAGAGAAAACCACCAACCAGGCAACTGAAAAGAAAGACTTGCTATAAAGCAGATATCTTCAATATTTAGCTTAGTCGCAAAGATGACTCATTACGGTCCGGATGTGCAGGGTGGAGCGACCTCCACCCCCCTGAGCAATTATCTGACGGCCGTGAGTGAGAACTTTCCGCGGGTGAATTGCTTGCATACCATCGAATCGTCAGTCGCTGCGAGGGGAAAGTTGGACGTATTACACGTTAATTTAGACGCAAATGCTAATAATCATGCGGGGATCAACGATCCTTACATTGAATTTAGACTGCCTGGTATTCCAGGGCAATTTTTGGATCTATCAACGCTGTCTCTAGAATTGCGAGTTAGCGCGACGAAGGCAGACGGCGCGCCACTAGACGATGACGATCACGTCGTTTTTAGTAATGGTTTGAATAATACGATGTTTAAGTCATGCGCTTGTTATTTTAACGAACAGCTTGTGGAGTCATCCTCTTTGTTCAACTATCACGCCTTCATTAAAATGATTACAACAATCCCTCAGGATAAAATTGACTCTATCGCTCGCGTCGCCTTCTACCACCGCGATTATGATGGATCAAAAGGCATAATCAATAAATTTGATGAAGACTATTTCACGGGAGGGAATAAAGACGAGAAACAAATGATGAAAGATTGTAAAACGCACGGCATTTCGATGACTGCGCCTTTGTTTTCGGATATATCAAGTCTGGACGCTTATCTGCTTGACTCTGTTGATGTGAGAATTCGATTAGAATTGGCTAACAAAACATGGATTCTTAATTCACACCAAGATGCCAGCAGTTTCAAATTTAAGCTCGAGATGGCTAAGTTATGGGTTGACCGCGTCACGCCACATCCGCCCGCCTTAGAATCGTTAAATAACTCCTTGACTCGAAATCCAATGCAATACACTTTTAATAGAACGCTCAATAAAACGTATGTGTTAGCCGCCAATCAAACGTCTTTGATTGCCGAATTACCTTTCGCGCAAATCATACCTCAAAATTTGACCATGGCAATAGTTGATATGGACAGCTTACAAGGCGTAATTGATAAGAATGGTTTATATTTTCAACACGCCGATCTGTCACATGTACATATCACCGTGAACGGGGCGACCATTTATAACGTTCGCAGCTCTTTCCCGCATCACGCGTCAAAATTGTTTTACACGACCCTTGAGTCACTAGGATTGGACACACGTAATTCCCTAACATTTGACGCATTTAATAAAGGTCGGACAGTATGTTTCTTTAACTTTGTGACGGAGGACGTGCACAATGCCATCCCTCTGGATAAATCAGGAAATCTAAGAATTAATCTGTCGTTTGCCAAGGGACGTAATCACAACCGCGTCATAATGTTTTTCGCCGACACTACTGGCGTCATAGAAATTGATCATTATCGTCACGTTCGCTGCATTGTCCGCGCATAAGCCGTCATGAATGCACGTGAAATACAGGCCGGTCTAGCAGGCATCTTGGGCGATCGAGTTTATTTTTTTAGGCTGTCACGATCATCGCCATGTGACAGATCTGATAAATCTTGCCAGAAAACAGGTGAAGCCATGCGTTTTCATTCTAAATACATTGAGTGACTCAAAGACCATGGGCCACTGGATTACTGTTTATCTTAATTTTCAAAGTCAGACCATAGGCTATTACGATAGCTATAACTTGCATCCCAAATACAATTCCGCTGTCTTACATCATTTTATGCAAACTTGTCCACATATGAAAATTAGCACATTAAATTATCGACTTCAGGGGTTGAATTCCCTCGTGTGTGGCATTTATTGCATGTTCTTTTGCCTTCTACTGAGTTGGCATACATTAAAACGTGCAATGTGCATTATTCACGCCACCTTCAAAAAGCATCAATATCTATATAATGACAACAAAATTACTCGTATGGCATACGTAATATTTCGTAATATGCCGCATTGCATGCCTACGTTTTGCCCAGCCGGCAGCCGGGCGAGATGTCGTAACATCTGTAAAGCGGTAATAAGGTAGATTGGGGGTAGGGGTGGGGGGGTGGGAAAGGGGGTCAATATGGGGTAATTGCTGACGGATAAGCGTCACTTCGCCATCACCTCTCAACCCAGTTGGACGTCGAAGCCTCATCTCCAAGAATGGAGCAAGCTAACAAACGTTTCATCTTGAGAACTGCGGGTGAGTACGCTATTACCTTGCACGGCATCTGACATCTTCACCATTGTAAATTACATTAACGTTCTTTGCCAATTAATAAGAAGAGAGAGAGTGGGAGGGGAAATAAAAACTTTTCCATTGTTCTCATCGTTTTTTTTTTTTTTTTTTTTTTTTTTCTTGTCTGTTACAGAACGCATCTCTTTCCGCTTTGATATCTATCTGGGCGATGCTGGGGGTAAGCGAAGCCGTGCTGACCATGAGGATGTCAATGTGGAGAAAATGTCAGAACCTGCAAAGAAGAAATTGATCTTTAGTGATGACGACATGTCACCACTGCCGGCCAGCCCACCTCCTGACGCTCCATCAGGACAGGAGTCGCAACACCAGCAGCCGGCATCGCAGTCGATTCCGCCACCTCAGGAGTCGCTGATGCCACCTCCGACCGAAGCACAGCCGCAACGGTCAGATGAGTCGACAGTAGGCGGCAAAGAGGGTCAAGAGGTGAAGAAGAAGTCGCAGGAAAACAGAAAAAAAAAGAATATTCCCCCTAACACGCCAGAGGACGACAGCACACCAAAACTCCCCGTTGCTCCAGCCGCCCCTCGTAAGAAGCTGGTTCCTAGAGTTATTAAAACTACGCCCGTCATTGACAGCGATGACGATGATCTCTTCGCCTTCAATTCGCAAATGTTTTGAATGAAAGAGATGCATTTGCCCTAATAAGCAATGAGCTGTATTTGTCCTAATAAAAATAAAATGTTCCATCGACTCTGCATAACCTTTCTAATAATAATAATAATAATAATAATATTAATAATAATAATAATAATAATAATAATAATAAGGTGACCATCCGGCATAAGTATTACGTCAGCCACGCCGCTGGCGGTCGGTGAAAGTGGAAGAGGCCGCCACTCCGCCCTGGCCGTCACAGACGCTTCCTCCAGGTAAAAACGATGGACAGGTAACGGAACCTCGTGAGGCTGTCGCGACGACCTTGACCATAGGGGATGTATGGAGATGTCGGACGGAACGCGTGATGGCAAGTCTCGCCACCCAGACTGTCCAGGATCCGCGCGGGCAACTAGCGCGTGACGTCCACGTGGCGGTCCATTCTAAGCCCTCAACTTCCCGTTCCCGCCCAAAAAAAAAAAAAAAAAAAAAAAAAAAAAAAAAAAACACCTGCATGACTCCTGGCGGCGTAAGGCCGCATGGAACCTGGCGGACATCGCCTGCCACTTTCCTGACACGTGCGGTCCTCCCCCCCACCCCATTCCCTTCCACCCGACCTTGACCATCCAGCGGTGGCAACCTTGGAATGTACTGAGGTGTCGGATGGAACACGCAATGGTAACACCCAGTCATCCCACTCTCCAGGATTCACGTGAGTGAAAAGGCGACTTCCATGGCAGCGCCGTCAGAGACCCCTAACCACGCGTGTGTGGCGGGCGGCTTCCACGTCTGGCTGCCAGTCTCCCCCCCCCCACCTCCCCTCCCCCCCCTCCACCCCCTTTTCACTCAATTATTTTCCGCCCACCATCATTGATTCATTAGTCATTCCATCGTCGCCGAAGCATAAGGACGCACGCCCCCTCACCTCTTCTCCGTCAGTGTCGCCGTCACCGTTCCCCCCCCCTTCCCCCCCCCTCCCACCCCCCCTGATGTCGCCGTCATGAATCACCCCCCCCTTCCCAACCCCCACTAATCTACAGCCTGGGCCTCCATCCTGACATGGACTGCCACTGAAGTCTACGGAAAATTGCTGTCAGGTTTCCCCATTGCAACTTGATAAGGTCCACACTCGCAATATGGCATGCCATATATGCCTGGGGTGGGGTGGTGTGGGGGGTGGGGGGACCCCAACCCCCACCCCACCCACCCAGGGGCGACTCTGACGGCATGCCATATTGCGAAGGGCGACCCTGGTGGCAATTTCCCAACTACTGCTCTTTTACGTGTGTGTCTGTGTGTGTGTGTGTGTGTGTGTGTGTGTGTGCACATTTTTTTTTTTAGTAGCAGTTCTAGTAGCAATAGTAGTAGTAATAGCAGTAGTAGTAGTAGTAGTAGTAGTAGTAGTAGTAGTAGTAGTTCTTGTAGTAGTAGTTGTTGTAGTAGTAGAAGTTATAGTAATAGTAGCATCAGTAATGTAGTAACAGGTGTATTTCCTCGCCACGTGTTATTAATTAACAAAGCAATAGTAGTAGAAGTAGTAGTAGTAGCAGTGATAGTAGTAGTAGCAGTAGTGGTAATAGTAGTAGTAGTAGTAGTAGTAATAGTAGCTGTAGTAATAGTAGCATCAGTAATAATAGTAACAAGTGTATTTCCTCGCCACTTGTTACTAATTAACAGTGTTAGCGGTCTACTGATACTAGTAGTAGTACTAGTAGTAGTAATAGTAGTAGTAGTAGTAGTAGTAGTAGTAGTAGTAGTAGTAGTAGTAGTGGTAGTAGTAATAGTAGGAGTAATAGTAGCTGTAGTTATAGTAGCATCAGTAATAATAGTAACAAGTGTATTTCCTCGCCACATGTTACTAATTAACAAAGTGTTAGTGGTCTCAGCTGTGTTTGATTAACTTGAATGCCTAATGCTTACCTGTATGAAAGAGAGAGAGAGAGAGAGAGAGAGAGAGAGAGAGAGAGAGAGAGAGAGAGAGAGAGAGAGAGAGAGAGAGAGAGAGAGAGAGAGAGAGAGAGAGAGAGAGAGAGTCTAGACTGCTTTAATAATGTAGAATTAAGGTTTGTAAAGTCTCTCTCTCTCTCTCTCTCTCTCTCTCTCTCTCTCTCTCTCTCTCTCTCTCTCTCTCTCTCTCTCTCTCTCTCTCTCTCTCTCTCTCTCTCTCTCTCTCTCTCTCTCTCTCTCTCTCTCTCTCTCTCTCTCTCTCCATGTCGCATCACGTCATCCTTCCTCCTCCCTTCATTCTTTGTCTCCATCCTTCCATTGCTTTGTGCCAGTAATGTATTAGAGTAGTGTAAAGAGTGTAAGGGCCTCTCGTTATTCTTTATACTCGTCACGTAATACTATATTTTGCTCCTTTAAGTCATATGAACAAAAATCCCTTTTTGTAGATTTTCGTGAAACTTTTTCTGTCGCCTTGGATATATCAAAAGCTTTTAATAGAATCCGGCACAAAACTTTGATTTCCAAACTACCCTCCTACGGCTTCTATCCTTCTCTCTGCAACATTATCTCGTTTCCTTTCTGACTGATCTATTGCTGCTGTGGTAGACGGTCACTGTTCTTTTCCTAAATCTAGTAACAGTGGTGTTCCTCAGGATTCTGTCCTGTCACCTACTCTCTTCCTATTATTCATCAATGACTTTCTAAACCAAACTTCTTGTCCTATCCCCTCATACACTGATGATACCACCCTACAATTTTCCACGTCTTTTCATAGACGTCCAACTCTTCAGGAAGTAAATAGTTCAGGCAGAGAAGCCACAGAACGCCTGACTTCTGATCTTTCTAAAATTTTTGGTTGGGGCAGAGTAAACTTGGTCCTGTTCAATGCCTCAAAAACTCAATTCCTCCATCTGTCAACTCGACACAACCTTCCAAAGCATTTTTTGTAATGTTCTCTATTGACATATAGGGTGCTTTCCATTCTTTTCAGTTTTTTTGGCGCCTAACAATTACAAAAACACTCGAGGTACTTTTTTTTTTATATACAGTGTCGTTTCCCCATATAGAGAGCTTTCCATGCGTTTTTGTGTTTTGGTACTATCATTGTGAAAAACACTCAATTTACACGATTTTGATAATGCTGTTCTTTTTTTTTTCCGTATAAAGTTCTATTCATGCGTTTTCGCGTTCTGGTATCTAAGAAGCTCAAAAACACTCATAATACACGTTTTTCGTAGTGTTTTTCGTTTCCCCAAATAGAGTACTTTGCAATTATTTTGGCGTTTTCCTATGTAACAAGCTTAAATACACTCAAAATACTTGTTTTTAGTAATGTTATTCTGTTTCTCTATAAAGGGTGTTTTGCATGCGTTTTTGCGTTTTTTTTTTTAAGTAATTAGTTAAAAAACATTTAGGAGACTTTTTTTTGCAAATGTTGTTTTCTTTTCCCATCCTGGGTGCTTTCCATGCTTTTTTTTTTAGCGTTTTTAGTGCCTAACACGCTCATTAACACTCAAAAGACACGTTTCTTTTAAATCTCGTTTCCTTACGCCATACAAGGTGGTTTGCATGCATTTTTGCGCTTTGCTACCTTATAATGTGAAAAAAAAACTGAAAATACATGTTTTTCGGAATGTTGTTCTTTTTTCGATATAGAGTGTTATTCATGTGTTTTAACATTTTGATACCAAAGCTTAAAAGCTCTCTCAATATACGTTTCTCGTGATATCTGTTTATTTCCCCATATATAGAGTACTTTACATGCATTTTAGCATTTTTTTCTCCGTAACAAGCTCAAAAACACTTAAATTACAAATTTTGGATAAAGTTATACTGTTTCTCCATAAATTATATTTTACATGCGTTTTAGCGTTTTCATAGGTAAGTACCTCACTTAATATATACGTTTTTGATAATGCGGTTTTCTTTTCCCATATAGTGTGCTTTCGATGCTTTTTTAACCTTTTACTGCCAAACATGCTTATAAACACTACAAGGACACGTTTCTGGAAATGTAATTTTCTTTCTCCTTATAAGGAGCTTTGCATGCATTTTTTTGCGTTATGACACCTAACAATGAAAAATAGACTCAAAATACGCGTTTTTTTGGTCATGTTCTTTCTCTCAATATAGAATGCTAGTCATGCGTTTTAGCGTTTTGGTACCTAGGACGTTCAAAAACCCTATATTATATGTTTCTCGTAATTCTCGTTTTCCTATATAGGGTACTTTGCATGGATTTTGGCGTTTTTCCACTTAACAAGCCCCCCAAAAAAGAAACTCAAAATAGTGTTTTTTTTGGAAAAGTTATTCCGTTTTTCCATAAAAGGGTGTTTTGCATGACTTTAAGAGATTTGGTTCTTAATTATGTTCAAAACACTTAAAAGACACGTTTTTCATAAAGTTCTGTAATCCCATACAGGGTTATTTCCATGCTTTTTAGCACTTTTGTACCACTCTCGGAAGTCAAGTTTTTGGTAATGTCGTTTCGGTAGGAGCTTTACATGCATTTTGGCGTTTTGGTACCTAATATTGTGAAAAAAAAAAATATATATATATATTACACGTTTTTAGTAATGTTTCTCGATATAGTACTATTTATACGTTTTAGTATTTTGGTACCCAAGAAGCTTAAAAACTTTCATAATAGATGTTTCTTGTAATGTATTCGTTTCCCCATATAAGGTACTTTCCATGCATTTCGGCGCTTTTCTACGTAGCAAGCTCAAAAACACTCAAAATACCTGTTTAGTAATGTTATTCTGTTTCCATAAATGGTGCTTTGAGACGTTTTTGGTAATGTTATTTTCTTTCCCATGCGTGCCTAACACGCTCACAAACACTCAACAGACACGTTTTTTGTTTCATTTTCGCATATCGGGTGTTTTGCATGCATTTTGGCATATATATATATATATATATATATATATATATATATATATATATATATATATATATATATATATATATATATATATATATATATATATATATATATATATATATATATATATATATATATATATATATATATATATATATGTACATATATATACACATATATATATGTTACAGTCAATACCTGAATCCAGACAATTTGTAAAGTGACTTATTTTTTCAGGCAATTTGTGAACTGCCTAACCTAACCTAACCTAACCTAACCTAACCTAACCTAACCTAACCTAACCTAACCTAACCTAACCTAACCTAACCTAACCTAACCTAACCTAACCAGGCAGTTCACAAATTGCCTGAAAAAATAAGTCACTTTACAAATTGTCTGGATTCAGGTATTGACTGTAACATATATATATATATATATATATATATATATATATATATATATATATATATATATATATATATATATATATATATATATATATATATATATATATATATATATATATGTATATTTTGAGTGTATTTTACATTGTTAGGTGCGACTATATATATATATATATATATATATATATATATATATATATATATATATATATATATATATATATATATATATATATATATATATATATATATATATATATATATATATATATATATATATATATATATATATATATATATATATATATATATATATATATATATATATATATATATATATATATATATATATATATATATATATATATATATATATAGTGCTATTCAGGCGTTTTAGCGTTTTTGTACCTAAGAAGCTCAAAAACGATTATAATACAGGTTTATTACATTGTTCTATCGATTCCTTCATATAGAGTACTTTAAATGCATTTTGAAGTTTTGTATGTAACAACCTCAAAAAAAAGAAAAAAATCACTTTTTTTGGTAAAGTTGTTTTTCCTACATGGGTTTTATTTGCATTTTTGCGTTTCGGTGCGTAAGTAGCTCAAAATCTTTCAAATACACCTTTTGTTGTAATGTTGTTTACTTTTTCATATAGGGTGCTTTCCATACTTTTTAGGGTTTTGGTGCCTAAAACTCTCATAAACATTCAATAGATATGTTTCTGGAAATGTCATTTTCTTTCCGCATATAGGATGCATTCCATATATATTGGCATTATCGCACCTAACAATGTAAAATACACTCAAAATTCACGTTTTCCTTTGTTCTTTTTTTTTCCATAAAGAATGCTATTCATGTGTTTTAGTGTTGTGGCACCTAAGAAGCTCAAAAACACTCATGAAACACGTTTATCGTAATGTATATTTTTTTATTCACATATAGATTTATTATTTTTTTTATTTATTTATTTCTTTATTTATTTTTTAATGTAGGAAGGACACTGGCCAAGGGTAACACAAATCTAATAAAAAAAAAAAAAATGCCCACTGAAATGCCAGTCCCATAAAAGGGTCAAAGCAGTGGTCAAAAATTGATGAATAAGTGTCTTGAAACCTCCCTCTTGAAGGAATTCAAGTCATAGGAAGGTGGAAATACAGAAGCAGGCACGGAGTTCCAGAGTTTACCAGAGAGAGGGATGAATGATTGAGAATGCTGGTTAACTCTTGCGTTAGAGAGGTGGACAGAATAGGGGTGAGAGAAAGAAGAAAGTCTTGTGCAGCGAGGCCGCGGAAGGAGGGGAGGCATGCAGTTAGCAAGATCAGAAGAACAGTTATTATGAAAATAGCGGTAGAAGACAGCTAGATATGCAACATTGCGGCGGTGAGAGAGAGGTTGAAGACAGTCAGTTAGAGGAGAGGAGTTGATGAGACGAAAAGCTTTTGATTCCATCCTGTCTAGAAGAGCAGTATGAGTCGAACCCCCCCAGATATGTGAAACATACTCCATACATGGACGAATAAGGCCCTTGTACAGAGTTAGCAGCTTTGGGGGTGAGAAAAACTGGCGGAGACGTCTCAGAACACCTAACTTCATAGAAGCTGTTTTAGCTAGAGATGAGATGTGAAGTTTCCAGTTCAGATTATAAGTAAAGGACAGACCGAGGATGTTCAGTGTAGAAGAGGGGGACAGTTGAGTGTCATTGAAAAAGAGGGGATAGTTGTCTGGAAGGTTGTGTCGAGTTGATAGATGGAGGAATTGAGATTTTGAGGCATTGAACAATACCAAGTTTGCTCTACCCCAATCAGAAATTTAAGAAAGATCAGAAGTCATGCGTTCTGTGGCTTCCCTGCGTGATATGTTTACCTCCTTAAGGGTTGGACGTCTATGAAAAGCCGTGGAAAAGTGCAGGGTGGTATCATCAGCATAGGAGTGGATAGGACAAGAAGTTTGATTTAGAAGATCATTAATGAAAAATAAGAAAAGAGTGGTTGACAGGACAGAACCCTGAGGAACACCACTGTTAATAGATTTAGGAGAAGAACATTGACCGTCTACCACAGCAGCAATAGAACAGTCAGAAAGGAAACTTCAGATGAAGTTACAGAGAGAAGGATAGAAACCGTAGGAGGGTAGTTTGGAAATCAAAGCTGTGTGCTAGACTCTATCAAAAGCTTTTGATATGTTCAAGGCAATAGCAAAAGTTTCACTAAAATCTCTAAAAGAGGATGACCAAGACTCAGTAAGGAAAGCCAGAAGATCACCAGTAGACCGGCCTTGACGTAACCCATACTGGCTATAAGATAGAAGGTTGTGAAGTGATAGATGTTTAAAAATCTTCCTGTTGAGGATAGATTAAAAAACATTAGATAGGCAGGAAATTAAAGCAATAGGACGGTGGTTTGAGGGATTAGAATGTTCACCCTTTTTAGGAACAGGTTGAATGTAGGCAAACTTCCAGCAAGAAGGAAAGGTAGATGTTGACAGACAGAGCTGAAAGAGTTTGACTAGGCAAGGTGCAAGCACGGAGGCACAGTTTCGGAGAACAATAGGAGGGACCCCATCAGGTCCATAAGCCTTCCGAGGGTTTAGGCCAGCGAGGGCATGGAAAACATCATTGCGAAGAATTTTAATAGGTGGCATGAAGTAGTCAGAGGGTGGAGGAGAGGTAGGAACAAGCCCAGAATCGTCCAAGGTAGAGTTTTTAGCAAAGGTTTGAGCAAAGAGTTCAGCTTTAGAAATAGATGTGATAGCAGTGGTGCCATCTGGTTGAAATAGAGGAGGGAAAGAAGAAGAAGCAAAGTTATTGGAGATATTTTTGGCTAGATGCCGGAAATCATGAGGGGAGTTAGATCTTGTAAGGTTTTGACATTTTTTGTCAATGAAGGAGTTTTTGGCTAGTTGGAGAACAGACTTGGCATGGTTCCGGACAGAAATATAAAGTGCATGAGATTCTAGTCATGGAATGCTTAAGTACCTTTTCTGGGCCACCTCTCTATCATGTATAGCACGAGAACAAGCTTTGTTAAACCAAGGTTTAGAAGGTTTAGGACGAGAAAAAGAGTGAGGAATGTATGCCTCCATGCCAGACACTATCACATCTGTCATGCACTCAGCACACAAAGACGGGTCTCTGACACGGAAGCAGTAGTCATTCTAAGGAAAATCAGTAAAATACCTCCTCAGGTCCCCCCAACTAGCAGAGGCAAAACGCCAGAGGCACCTTCGCTTAGGGGGATCCTGAGGAGGGATTGGAGTGATAGGACAAGATAAAGATAGGAGATTGTGATCGGAGGAGCCCAACGGAGAAGAAAGGGTGACAGCATAAGCAGAAGGATTAGAGGTCAGGAAAAGGTCATGAATGTTGGGCGTATCTCCAAGACGGTCAGGAATACGAGTAGGGTGTTGCACCAATTGCTCTAGGTCATGGAGGATAGCAAAGTTGTAGGCTAGTTCACCAGGATGGTCAGTGAAGGGAGAGGAAAGCCAAAGCTGGTGGTGAACATTGAAGTCTCCAAGAATGGAGATCTCTGCAAAAGGGAAGAGGGTCAGAATGTGCTCCACTTTGGAAGTTAAGTAGTCAAAGAATTTCTTATAGTCAGAGGAGTTAGGTGAGAGGTATACAGCACATACGAATTTAGTATGAGAGTGATTCTGTAGTCGTAGCCAGATGGTGGAAAACTCGGAAGATTCAAGAGCGTGGGCACGAGAGCAGGTTAAGTCATTGCGCACATAAACGCAGAATCCAGCTTTGGAGCGAAAATGAGGATAGAGAAAGTAGGAGGGAACAGAAAAGGGGCTACTGTCAGTTGCCTCAGACACCTGAGTTTCAGTGAAGAAAAGAAGATGAGGTTTAGAAGAGGAGAGGTGGTGTTCTACAGATTGAAAATTAGATCTTAGACCGCGAATGTTGCAAAAGTTAATGAAGAAAAAGTTGAAGTGGGTGTCAAGACATTTAGGGTCGTCGACAGAAAGGCAGTCCGACCTGGGGACATTTATGGTCCCCTCCCCAGATGGGGACTCCGAGGCTGGTGTAGGAGTCGCTATGTTGATTTTAAAATTTTTGAGTGAAGGGTGTGTGTGTTATTAGGTGCTTGTAGTTTTGTGTGGAGGAAGAGAGTTGTCTTTAGAGGGCAGGCTCTGACTGCCCCCTTGTGTTGTGAGACACTAAGGGAAACGTTCAGTGAGGTCACAGCTGAGTTTAATGATAAGTTCACAGCACCCCCTGAACAGTGCTTTAGACCTCACTGGGAGTAATTATCGTTTTTATTTATTTTTTTATTTATCTATTTATTTATTTATTTTATTTTTTTTTTACGTTTTGGTGCCTAACACACTTATAAACTCTCAAGAGACATGTCTCTGGATATTTCGATTCTTCTTTCCATGTAGTGTGCTTTGCATGCATTTTGGCGTTTTAGTACCTAATAATGTAAAATGCTCTCAGATTATACGTTTTTGGTAATGTTGTTCTATTCCTCCATGTAAAAATGATCTTCATCCGTTTAAGCGTTTTGTTATCTAAGAATCTCAAAAACACTCAAAATACACATCACTCGTAATGTCTTTTCGTTTCCTCATATAGGGAACTTTCCATGCACCATGGCATTTTTCTACGTAACAAGCTCAAAACCACACAACATACTTGTTTTTGGTAATGTTATTCTGTTTTCATCAGTAGCGAGTGTCTTGCATCCATTTTATGTGTTTATGTACGTAAGTAGCTCAAAAACACTCAAAAGACGTTTTTTTTTTTTTTTTTTATGGTGCTTTAGATGCTTTTTAGTGTTTTGGTGCCAAACATAGATAAATATTCTTGAGACACCTTTCTGGAAATGTCGTTTTTTTTCCCCATATAGTGTGCTTTGCATTCATTTTTGCTTTATGGTACCTAACAATGTGAAATACGTTGAAAATACACATTTTTTGGTAATGCTATTCTGCCTCTCCATATGGAGTTCTGTTCATGCGCTTTAGAGTTTTGGTACCTAAGAAGATAAAAAACACTAACAATACACGTCTCTGATAATGTCCTTTCGTTTCCATATAATAGGTATTTTGCTTGTATATTTGCGTTTTCGTACGTATCAAGCTCAAAACTCTCAAAAATACTTGTTTTTGTTAATGTTATTATGTTTCTCCTTAAGGTAGGTTTTGCATGCGTGTTAGCTTTTAATAAAAACCAACTCAAAAGACACGCTTTTTGTAACGTTTTTTTTTCTTTTCACACATAGGATGCTTTCCATGCTTTTTTTTTTAGCTTTTTGGTGTCTGACACTCTTATAAACAGACAAAAGACACGTTCCTAGAAATGTCTTTATCTTTCCACATATAAGGTGATTTGCATTTATTTTGACACTGAAAATATATATTTTTTTTATGGTATTCTTTTTCTCCATATAGAGTGATATTCATGCGTTTTAGCGTTTTGGTACCTAAGAAAATCTGAAATATTCGTTATACATGTCTCTAGTAATGACCTTTCGTTTACCCATGTAAGGTATTTTGTACAGTATGTATTTTGGCGTTTTTGTACATAAGAAGCTCAATAACACTCAAAATACTTGTTTTTGGTCATGTTATTTTGTTTGTACATAAGAGGTATTTTGCATGTGTTTTAGCGTTTATGTACGTAAGAAGATGAAAAACACCCCCCAAAAAAAAAACGTTTTTGGTAATGTTGATTTCTATTTATATATAGGGTGTATTCAATGCTTTTTAGCAATTTTCTGCCTAACATGCAGAAAAAAAAAAAAACACTCAAAGATACGTTTCTTGTCGTTTCGTTTCCCCATATAAGAGGCTTTCCATGCATTGTGGCGTTTTCGTAGATAACAATGTGAAAAACACTCAAATTACACGTAACGCGATCTCCCATTTTGGTACCTAAAAGGCTCTAAAACACTCATAATACACGTTTCTCGTAATGTCTTTTCTTTTCCCGATATAGGGAACTTTACATACATTTCGGCGTTTTTCTACGTAACAAGGTCAAAAGCACAACATTTTTGGTAATATTATTCTAATTTTTCAAAAAGGGTTTTTGCATGCGTTTTAGCGTTTTGATAGGTAAGAAGTTAAAAAAAAAAATACTCAAAAGACACTTTTTTAGTAATGTTGTTTTGTATTCCCATACAGGGTGAATTTCATGTTTTTAGCGATTTGGTGCCTAACACGTTCAAAACACTTAAAAGACACGTATCTGGTAATGTTATTTAGTTTCCTCATATAGGATCACTTGCATGCATTTTGACGTTTTGGCTCCTAACAGTGTGAAATACATTGAAAATACACATTTTCGGTAACTCTGGTTCTCCGTCTACATTGCTACTCATACGTTTTATCGTTTTGGAACCTAAGCTCAAAAACATTCATAATACATGTCTCTCGCAATGTCTTTTCGTTTACGCATACAATGTACTTTCCATGCATTTTAGAGCTTTTGTAAATAACAAGCTCAAAACATCCAATATATTTGTTTTTGATAATGTTATTCTACTTCTGCATAAAGTTTTTTGCATGCGTTTTAGTGTTTTGGTTCGTAAAAAAAAAAAACCGTATAAAAGAAATTTTTTTTTAATGTTGTTTTATATTCCCATATAGGATGAACTCCATGTTTTATAACTCTTTAGTGCCTAGCAAGCTAAAAAAAAAATAATAATAAATAATAATAATAATAATAATAATAATAATAATAATAATAATAATAATAATAATAATAATAATAATAATAATAATAATAATAATAACATTAATAATAATAATAATAATAAAAATAATAAATAAGTAAATAAATAAATAAATAAATAGCACTTTTCCGGTAATGTCGTTCCGTTTCCGCAAACAAGGGGCTTTGCATGAATTCTGGCGTTTGGTACCTAATAATAATAATAAAAAAAATAAAATAAAATAAAAAAAAGCACTCAAAATACACGGTTTTGGTAATGTTGTTATGTTTCTTGATATATAGTTCTTTTCATCTGTTTTAGCATTTTGGTACCTAACGAGGTAAAAAAAAAAAAAAACATCATAATACACGTTTTTCGTAATGTCTTTTTTTATTTTCCAGTAAAGAGTTCTTTTGGTATTTTTTTTAACCTAATAAGTTAAAAAAAAATAATACACGTATTTAGAAAAGTTATACTTTTTATCCATTAAATGTTTTTTGCACGCGTATTAGATTTTTGATACATAAGTAGCCTAAGAAAACACTGAAAAGTGACGTTTTTAGTAATATTGTTTTGTTTCCTTATATAGAGGGTTGTCATGCTTTTTAATCGTTTTGGTGAATAGTATGTTTATAAACACTTAAAAGTCGTTTCCTTTCCTCACATTGGGTGCCTTGCTTGCATTTTGGCATTTTTGGACCTAATAATGTTAACTAATTTCAAAATGCACATTTTTTATATTGTTGTTGTCTTTCTTCATATAGAGTGCTTTTCATCCATTTTAGCGTTTTGGTATCTAAGAAATTCAAGGACACTCATAACACACGTTTTCTTAATGTCTCCCTTTCCCTTTGCCTTTTTGCGCTTTTATACGTAAGAAGCTGAAAAAAAACTCAAAATATTTGTTTTTGGTAATGTTATTCTCTTTTTCCATTAAGGATAGCTTTTTAGCGTTTAAGGATGGTTTTAGTGTTTTGTTACATACGCGACGCAAAAACATTGAAAAGAGACGTTTTTGATAATGTTGTTTTATTTTCTCATATTGGGTGCTTTCCATGCTTTTTAACTTCTTGGTGTCTAACATGTTCATAAACACCCAAAAGACACGTTTCTGGAAATGTCGTTTCCTTTCCCCATATAGGTTGCTTTGCATGCATTTTTGTGTTATCGCACTTAACAATGTGAAATACCTTCATAATAGTCGGTTTTCGTAACGTTTTTTTTTTTTTCTCTCTCTCTCTTTTTCTGTTTCTCCATGTAGAGTTCTATTTATGTGTTTTGGTGTTTTGCTACCTAAGAATTTAAAAAAAACACTCATAATACACGTCTCTGGTAATGTTCTTTCGTTTCGGCATATAGGGTACATTGCATGCATTCTGTCATTTTTTGTACGTAATAAGCTCAAAAACACTCAAAATTCTTGTTTTTGAATTTTCCATACAGAGTTTCTTGTAAGCGTTTGAGAGTTTTGTTACGTAAGTAACTCAAAACACTAAAAATAATTTTTTTTTTCGTAATGTTTTGTTTTAACATATAGGGTGTTTTCCATGCATTTTAGCGTTTTTATGAAGAACATGCTCATAAACACTCTAAGGACACGTTACTGGAAATGTCGTTTATTTTCCCCATTTAGGGGATTTTGCATGCATTTTGGCATTTTAGTACATAATAATGTAAAATACACTCATAATACCATTTTTTTTTTTTTTGGCAATGTTGTTCTTTTTCTCCATATAGAGTGCTCTTCAAGCGTTTTAGCTCAAAAACACTCATAATACACGTGATGTCTTTGCGTTACTCCATAAAGGGTACTTTCCATGCATTTTGGCGTTTTCTACGTAACAAGCTCAAAAACTCAATATACTTCTTTTTGGTAATGTTATTCTGTATCTCCATAAAGCGTGTTTTTGCATGCGTTTTTTGCGTTTTTTGTACGTAAGTAGATAAAAAAAAAATAAAAGAGTTCTTGGTAATGTTGTTTTTGTTTTCCCATATAGTATGCTTTCCATGCTATTTAGCGTTTTGGGGACTATGACGCATATAAACTCTCAAAAGATACGTTTTTTTTTTTCGAATCTCGTTTCCTTATCCCATATTGGTTGATTTGCAAGCATTTTAGTATTTTGGCTCCTAACAGTGTGAAACACTCTCAAAATACACTTTTTTTTTGGTAATGTTCTTGTTTTTCTTCATATATTCATATTCATGCGTTTTCGAGTCATAGTACCTAAGAAGCTCAAAACACTCATAATACACGTTGCTCGTAATATGTTTTCATTTCCTCAGATAAGGTACTTTCCATGCATTTTGACGTTTTTGTAGGTAAGAAGCTTAAAAAACTCAAAATACTTTTTTTTTCTTCGTAATTATTGTGTTTCTCCATTAAGGATTTCATCATGCGTATTTTTGTGTTTTGATACGTAAGTACCTCAAAAATATTCAAAAGTCACGTTACTGGTAATGTTGTTTTCTTTTCCATTATACGGCCCTTTCGATGCTTTTTAGCGTTTTAGTGGCTCCAAGGACTCCAAGGACACTTTTCTGGAAATGTTTTCTTTCCCCGTATAGGGTGCTTTGCATGAATATCACCGTTATGGCACCTAATAATGTAAAATGCACTCAAAATACACGTATTTGGTAATATTGTGCTTTTTTTCTATATAGAGTGCTATCCATACGTTTTAGCGTTTTGGTACCTAAAAAGCTCAAATACATTTACAATATTCGTTTCTCATTATGTCTTTTCATTTCCCACTATATGGTACTTTTCATGCATTTTGACGTTTTTGTACGTAACACTCAAATACTTGATTTTTTTTTTTTGTGTGTGTGTGTGTTACTTTGTTTCTCCATAAAAAAAAAATGTTTTGCATGCACTTTAGCGTTTTGGTACGTAATAAGTTCAAAAACTCTAAAAAGACATTTTTTTTTTCGTGATGTTGTTTTGTATACATATATAAGGGGGTTTCCATTTTTTTTTTATCGTTTTGGTGTCTACCACGCTCAAAACACTGAAAGGAAACGTTTCTGTTAATGTTTCGTTTCTCCATATATGGAGCTTGGTATGCATTTTGGCGTTTTGGTAACTAATAATGTGAAAAACACTCATAATACACGTTTTTGATAATATTGTTCTATTCCTCGATATAAAGAGCTATTGATGCATTTTTTTTTCCATTTTGGGAGTTAGTAAGCTCAAAAAACTCTCATAATACACGTTTCTCGTCGTTTTTTTGTTTTTTTTTTCACCATATAGAGTAGTTTGTCTGCATTTTGCCTTTGTTTTTACGTAAAATGCTCAAAAACTTAAAATACACATTTCTTTTTTTTTTTTAAGTTTTATTCTTTTAAAAGTTTTTACCGTTTTACTACTGCCTCCTCCTCCTTTAGGAGGAGGAAGCAGGAGGAGGAGGCAGTAGGCACCTGTCGAAACGATAATTACTCCCAGTGAGATCTAAAACACTGGATCAGGGGGTGCTGTGATTTTATCATTAAAACCAGGTGTGTCTTCACTGAATGCTGCCCTTTGTGTCTCAAAACACAACTCTCTTCCTCCACACAAAACTACAAGCACCTAATAACACCCAAACACGCTTCAGTGAAAAATTCAAAATTATCATGGCGACTCCTACACCAGCCTTGGAGTCTTCATCTGGGGAGGGGATCACAAATGTCCCCAGGTCAGACTGAACTTCTGATAACGATTATAAGTGTCTTCACACACCCCCTCAACTTTTTCTTCATTAACTTCTGCAACATTCGCGGTCTAAGATCTAATTTTCAATCTGTAGAACACCACCTCTCCTTTTCTAAACCATATCTTCTTTTCCTCACTGAAACTCAAGTGTCTGAGGCAACTGACATTTCCCCCTTTTCTGTTCCCTCCTACTTTCTCTATCCTCATTTTCAATCCAAAGCTAGATGTTGCGTTTATGTGTGCAACGATTTAACCTGCTCTTGTGCCCCTACTCTTAAATCTTCCGAGTTTTCCACCATCTAGCTACGACTACAGAGTCACTCTCAAACTAAATTTATCTGTGCTGTATACCTCCCACCTAACTCCTCTGACTACAAGAAATTCTTTGACTACTTAACTTCCAAAGTGGAGCACATTGCCTCTTCCCTTTTGCGGAGATCTCCATTCTTGAAGACTTCAATGTTCACCACCAGCTTTGGCTTTCTTCTCCCTTCACTGACCATCCTGGTGAACTATCCTACAACTTTGCTATCCTCCACGACCTAGAGCAATTGGTGCAACATCCTACTCTTATTTCTGACCGTCTTGGAGATACGCCCAACATTCTTGACCTTTTGCTGACCTCTAATCTTTCTGCTTATGATGTCACCCTCTCTTCTCCGTTGGGCTCCTTGGATTACAATCTCATATCTGTATCTTTTCCTACAAAAAAAAAATAAAATAAAATAAAAATAAAAAAAAAAATATATATATATATATATATATATATATATATATATATATATATATATATATATATATATATATATATATATATATATATATATATATATATATATATATATATATATATATATTTTACAAAAAAAGATGTTAAGTAGAAAAACGTCAAAATGCATACATGGGGAAACGAAAAGACAGTATGAGAAAAGCGTATCATGTGTGTTTTTGAACTTCTTAGGTATTAAAACTTTAAAAGGCTTGAAAACACTATATGTAAAAACATAGCAGCAGAAGCAAAAACGTGTATTTTGAGTGTTTTCACATCTGTAGGTATCAAAACCCTAAAATACATGCAAATGGATTCATTTTTAGGAGTGTTAAAAGAAGGCCGGAAGTAATATTAAAGTTATACTTGGCGCTGGTCAGACCTCATCTAGACTAAGCTGTGCAGTTCTGGTCTCCAAATTACAAGAAAGATATAGGTCTATTAGAATCATTACAGAGGAGAATGACTAAAAGGATACAGGGGATGAGGAGTATTCCTTACAAGGCGAGATTGAAGGTGTTAAATTTACATTCTTTAGAGAGACGTAGGTTAAGAGGGGACCTGATAGAAGTCTTTTAGTGGTATAAGGGTTATAACAAAGGGGATGTAAGCAAAATTCTTAGGATCAGCAACGAGGATAGAACATAAAATAATGGGTTCAAGCTGGAAAAATTTAGGTTTAGGAAAGAGAAAGAAAGAAATTGGTTCTCAAATAGAGTAGTAGATGAGTGGAACGAACTCAGTAATCATGTTGTTAGTGCTAGGACATCAGAGAGCTTTAAGAGAAGATTAGACGGGTTTATGGAGGGGGATGATAGGTGGAAATCAATAGGTATATTTCACAAAGGGACTGCCACGTTTAACCCGTACAGTGTTGCTTTATAGGAGTGAAAGAGGTCATGTGGGGTTGGATTTTGGCCAAATAATATTATTGTCTTATAAAATTGCAAAAAAATAGCTGATTTGAACGATATAAATGCGATATATGTGTGTTCCCTGTAAGCTGTCGTTTTCTGTCAGTCCTTTCACGCGTGGCACCAATACTCCAGTGGTGGTGCGTAAGACGAAACATGTAGAACAGTACTATGTAACTTCCGCTTCTTATTTATTATTTCCGACACACTGTGAATGCTTCTTCCATGACTATATATTGTTTAGTTTGAGTTTCTTGTAAAATATATCTGAAGATTGTTTGTCTAGCCTTTCTATAGTCATATCATAGTACCAAATTTATCACGCTCGTACAGACTATATTTTCTCTATGTGTATATAAGTAGCACAATATTATCCCATCATTGCACAAGCATAACATGTTTTGTAACACCAACAACAAAAAAATTACACACAGCTGCCCAAATAACCCATTATACGAATTTTATGTTTTTTTATGTTGGTACTCCTGCATACCACAGCCCGTCCGCCCTCGCCCGCCAGCTGATCACATACCCCAAACATTTTCCCATTTACTACGTAGCTTCCGCGTCTTTGCATTTGCTGCCGACCAATTTGGTATTGCTCTGCTACTGTACAATTTACATAATATCCCAATTTTACAAGTATATCTAAGAGGTAATTGTGTATTACCTCTGGACTGTAGCATATCCCATGAAAATCTGTATGGCTGGGAAACTGATGACTCAGGTTCCGAGCCAGGAATGAATACAAAGGAGAAACAGACAGCAACAACCCTGTTGGGCCCAACGAGGCTGCCTGTATAGCTAACACTACACTAACTACAACTACAGTTCTATACTTCTATCTATCTACTGTGGGCCAGAGTAAGTAAGATGAGGAATGAATGATATGAAAGCACATGTGCATAAAAGACAGCAGAATTATCGTCATAGAGAATATTCTCTATTTGCGCCGATGTCAAGCCCCGCGGCATGGTGCACAGGACAACACGTGCTAACAGTGCTAACAGCGAGGGTGTAGCAGCGTGTCTGGCTATCATGACTCATTGCCGGGCCAGCCCACCAACCCGGCGCCTCACGCCCCAGGGCTGCCAACACAACCGACGATGACTGTACGCATGAACACAAAATATATTGAAATTGCTATTCAAGTTGGAATAATATAAAAATAGCTGATCTACTGAACAGTATTTTGTGTATATTGATAAGTAATTATGACACCACTAACATATTTTTATAAATATACCTATTTTTTCAATAAATCATTCGTGGTTATGGATACATTCTATGTAATAGACCACAGCAATACAATAAAAATGAGAGTGAGCTTTCAAAATCATATTTAGGCATAGAAAAGACATCTTGAACCATTTCTACAGGTTTAGGTGCCGTGAAGTAAAAGAAAACGATGATCGTATATATACGTACTAAACACTTTCCCTCCCGAACGTATATATACGTACTAAACACTTTCCGGGTTAAGCATGGTCGCTTCTTGCAGCTTCACTTAATTCTTATGTTCTTATATACTTATGTGAATGTTAAAAAGCATGGAAACCATCCTATATCAGAAAACAAATTACGAAAAAACGTATCTTTTTAGGGTTTTTTAATTTCATAGATACAAGACACTAGAACTCATGCAAAACACCCTTTAAGGAAAAACAGAATGACATTTAAAAAAAAAAACAAGTATTTTGAGTGTTTTTACGTACAAAAAGGGCAAAATATATGCAAAATACCCTATTTGGGGAAACAAAAAAACTCATTGCCAGAGACATGTATCGTAAAACAGATGAATACCACTCTATATGAAGAAAAGAGCAACATTACCAAAAATGTGCATTTTGACTGTATTTCACATTGTAAGGTACGAAAACGCCAAAATACATGCAAAGCACCCTATATAAAGAAAGAAAAGAGATTTTAAAAAAACGTGTATTTTGGGTGTTGATGAGCGTGCTCGGCGCCAAAATGAAAGAGTGCAAAGTATCTTATATTGGAAAACTTAAAGAAATTAGGTACCAAAAACGTCTGTTTTCAGTGTTTTAAGCTAATTTCGTAGCAAAACGCTAAAATGCATGCAAAACACCCTTTATGGACAAACAAAATAACATTACCAAAATAAGTATTTTCTGTGTTTTGAGTTAGTTAATTAGAAAAATGTCAAAATGTATGCTAAGTACCCTATATGAGGAAACGAAACCACATTACGAGAAACGTGTATTATGAGTGTTTTTGAGCTTCTTAGGCACCAAAACGCTATAACTCATGAACAGCACTCTATATGAAGAAACAGAACATTACCATAAATGTGCATTTTCAGTGTATTTCACATTGTTGGCTGCAATAATGTAAAAATGCATGCAAGGCACCCTATATGGGGAAAGGAAACGATATTTCCAGTAACGTGACTTTCGAGAGTTTATAAGAATGTTAGGCACCAAAACGCTAAGAAGCAGGGAAAGCACCCTATATAGGAAAAGAACAAACATTACCAATAACGTGTCTTTTGAGTCTTTACATATATATATATATATATATATATATATATATATATATATATATATATATATATATATATATATATATATATATATATATATATATATATATATATATATATATCTGAGGCCCTAAAACGCCTGCAAAACATCCTGCATGGAGAAACTCGAAAACGTTACCAAAAATAAGTATTTTGAGTGCATTTGATAATGTTACATGGAAAACCGCCAAAATACATGCAAAGTACCCTATATGGGGAAATGAAATGACATTAAGAGAAACATGTCCTTAATCCAGATTATTTCCTTAATCTAGTGTCCTTAATCTAGTGTCCTTAATACAGACTATTTCCTTAATCTAGTGTCCTTAATCAAGACTATTTCCTTAATCTAGTGTCCTTAATCTACTGTCCTTCATCCAGATTATTTCCTTAATCTAGTGTCCTTAATCTGGACTATTTCCTTAATCTATTGTCCTTATTCCAGACTATTTCTTTAACCTACTGTCCTTAATCCAAACAATTTTTTTGTATTCTACTGTTCTTAATCTAGACTATTTCCATAATCTGGTGTCCTTAATCCAGACTATATCGTTAATCAACTGACCTTAATTCAGACTATTTCCTTAATCTATTGGCCTTAATCCAGACTATTTCCTTAATCTAGTGTCCTTAATACAGAATATTTCCTTAATCTAGTGTCCTTAATCTAGACTATATCCTTAATCAACTGGCCTTAATCCAGACTATTTCCTTAATCTATTGGCCTTAATCCAGACTATTTCCATAATCTAGTGTCCTTAATCCAGACTATGTCCTTAATCTAATGTCCTCAATCCAGATTATTTCCTTAATCTAGTGTCCTTAATCTAGTGTCCTTAATCCAGACTATTTTCTTAATCTCGTGTCCTTAATGTAGTGTCCTTAATCCAGACTATTTTCTTAATCTAGTGTCCTTAATGTAGTGTCCTTAATCCAGGCTATTTCCATAATCTAGTGTCCTTTAATCCAGACTATATCCTTACTCTAGTGTCCTTAATCCAAATTATGTCCTTAATCAAGGTTATGTACTTAATCTACTGTCCTTAATCCAGATTATTTCCTTAATCTACTGTCCTTAATCCTGTGTCCTTAATCCAGTGTATTTCCTTAATCTAGAGTCCTTAATCAAGACTATTTTATATAATCTAGTGTCCTTAAACTAGTGTTCTTAATCCAGAGTATTTTATTAATCTAGTGTCCTTAATCTAGTTTTCTTAATCCAGACTATTTCCCTAATCTACTGTCCTTAATCCAGACTATTTCCTTAATCTAGTGTCCTTAATCCAGACTGTTTCCTTAATCTAGTGTCCTTAATCCAGACTATTGTCCTTAATCCAGACTATTTCCTTAATCTACTGTCCTTAACCCAAATTATGTTCTTAATCTACTATCCTTAATCGTAGATTCCTTAATTATAATATCCTTAACTAAAACATTTTCTTAATCTGTGTATAATCTAGTGTCCTTAATCCAGACTATTTCCTTAACATAGTGTCCTTAATTCAGACTATTTTCTTAATCTAGTGTCCTTAATGTAGTGTCCTTAATCCAGGCTATTTCCTTAATCTAGTGTCCTTTAATCCAGACTATTTTCTTACTCTAGTGTCCTTAATCCAAATTGTGTCCTTAATCCAGATTATGTACTGAATCTACTGTCCTTAATCTAGTGTCCTTAATCTTGTGCCCTTAATCCAGTGTATTTCCTTAATCTAGAGTCGTTAATCCAGACTATTTCCATAATCTAGTGTCCTTAATCTAGTGTCCTTAATCCAGACTATTTCCTTAATATAGTGTCCTTAATCCAGACTATTTTCTTAATCTAGTGTCCTTAATGTAGTGTCCTTAATCCAGACTATTTTCTTAATCTAGTGTCCTTAATGTAATATCCTTAATTCAGGCTATTTCCTTAATCTAGTGTCCTTTAATCCAGACTATTTCCTTACTCTAGTGTCCTTAATCCAAATTTTGTCCTTAATCAAGGTTATGTACTTAATCTACTGTCCTTAATCCAGATTATTTCCTTAATCTACTGTCCTTAATCCTGTGTCCTTAATCCAGTGTATTTCCTTAATCTAGAGTCCTTAATCAAGACTATTTTATATAATCTAGTGTCCTTAAACTAGTGTTCTTAATCCAGAGTATTTTATTAATCTAGTGTCCTTAATCTAGTTTTCTTAATCCAGACTATTTCCTTAATCTACTGTCCTTAATCCAGACTATTTACTTAATCTAGTGTCCTTAATCCAGACTGTTTCCTTAATCTAGTGTCCTTAATCCAGACTATTGTCCTTAATCCAGACTATTTCCTTAATCTACTGTCCTTAACCCAAATTTTGTTCTTAATGTACTGTCCTTAATCGTAGATTCCTTAATTATAATATCCTTAACTACAACATTTTCTTAATCTGTCTATAATCTAGTGTCCTTAATCCAGACTATTTCCTTAATATAGTGTCCTTAATTCTAACTATTTTCTTAATCTAGTATCTGACTATTTTTCTTAATCCTTAATCCAGATTATGTACTTAATCTACTGTCCTTAATCTAGTGTCCTTAATCTTGTGCCCTTAATCCAGTGTATTTCCTTAATCTAGAGTCCTTAATCCAGACTATTTCCATAATCTAATGTCCTTAAACTAGTGTCCTTAATCCAGACTATTTTATTAATCTAGTGTCCTTAATCTAGTTTCCTTAATCCAGACTATTTCCTTAATCTACTGTCCTTAATCCAGACTATTTCCTTAATCTAGTGTCCTTAATCCAGACTGTTTCCTTAATCTAGTGTCCTTTATCCAGACTATTGTCCTTAATCCAGATTATTTCCTTAATCTACTGTCCTTAATCGAAATTATGTTCTTAATCTACTATCCTTAATCATAGTTTCCTTAATTATAATATCCTTAACCTACAACGTTTTCTTAATCTGTGTATAATCCTTAATCCAGACTTTTTTCTTAATTTACTCTCCTAAATCTAGACTATTTTCTTTATCTACCATTCTTAAGATGGTAGATAAAAGAGATCATCTACTTAATCTGCTGTCGTTAATCCAGACTATATTTTTTTTTTTAATATCCTTAATCTAGACTATTTTCCTTATCTACTATCCTTAATCTAGACTACTTTCTTGAAGTAATATCTTTCATCCTGCCTATTTTCTTAATGTAATATGCAAACTACCTTCTTAATCTACTATCCTTAATACAGACTTTTTTTTTTTTATCTAGTATCCTTAATCCAGATTATTTTCTTAGTCTATCAACCTTGATCTTAATTTTCTTAGTCCAGACCATTTTCTTAATCTATTATCCTTAATTCAGACTATTTTCTTGATTTATTATCTCTAATCCAGGCTATTTTCTTAATCTACTTTTCTTAATTCAGACTCTTTCCTTAATCTACCATCCTTAATCCAGATTTTTTTTTCTTAATTCATTAGCCTTAATTTAGACTATTTTCTTAATGTACTATTTTTGATTCAGACTTTTTTTATCTACTATCCTCAATCCAGACTATTTTCTTAGTCTAATATTCTTAATCCAGGCCATTTTCTTAATTTCATATAATTTTTATCTTATTTTCCTTATTTTAGTATCCTTAATCTTCATTTCCTAATGTAATATTTTCTTATGAAGACTATTTTCTTAATTAGTATCCTTAATCCAGAATATTTTTTTTACTCTACTATCCTTTATCTTAATAACCTTAATTTACTGTCCGTAATTTTTATTTTCTTAATCTAATATCCTTAATCAAGAACACAGTTTTATATCCTTAATCCAGACTATTTTTTCTACTCTCTTCACTGCTCCTATTTTCGTTTTGGGATGTTTTATGAGCGGGATTTTGATTCATGTATTTCTTGCTTCTGCTGACCTCCCTGATGGATAACAAAACAAAACAAAACAAAATATCAATCAATCAATAAAATCAAGGCGGAGGCTGAGTGGACGCAGCACCACTGGGCGTACATAGACGGAGGATGTGAGTGAGCATGTCGAAGCAGTATCGTTTTCCGTTGAGCGTCAAGGTCATGGACAAATCATCATAATCTATCGCTGCTTGTAATTTACACAGGAGCGTTCGTCCAAACACGA